>NC_060896.1:19982776-20080276 GCF_014805685.1 Silurus meridionalis | reverse complement strand
TGCACAACTTGGAGATGTATTATAGCAATTAGGAGAGAGGAAGGTTACCATCCTTCACAGCACAAGCGCCAGAGTCAAAAGCACAGGAGCCTAAACAGATCTTATACATAGTCTATAGATCACAACTAGTGGTGTCTTCTTCCATTTCTGGTATAGTAAAATATTGCATATAATGGTGACAACCATGCTCAGAGATAGAAAAAATAAAAACCAATTTATGCTAATGTGCTAATACAGGTTCTGGTTCCAGGTGAAGGATTTATTCAAGTGAGTTTTGGTTTTTACTGCTTTAATAAAAATATACTTGAATTCCAAACGGTGAGGTAAAGTAAAACAGAATTAACAGTATAGCAAAGTGTGAAGTGAAGCGCAGTCAAAGGATCATTTGCAACCCACTCTCTCCTTTCCAACACTTGCCATCTGGGTTCCATGCCAGCTCCTGTCTGTCATTATTTTACATTGGCACATAAAATATGCAGATTTCTTTTTACACTTTATTATTGTATATACACAAATACATTTAGAGCATAAAGGACAACTAAAACTAAAAAAAAAGGCAGACATACATGTAACAGTCCTTTTCATTTTAACAACATTTTCAGTATTGTTCAGAAATTACACAAAGTCCACAAGTCTGATTTCAATGATGCTTCCTGTAAATGTGTTAATTCATTAGTTAATCTATATTAATCATCTAAAATCCATGATACCGCTCGCTGTATACATTTTCTATACCCGACCATAATTCATACCATTTAAAATTTACTTCCCCATTTCACCTATTCCCCATTTGTTGTAATAACATCCACTCTTCTGGAAAAGCTTTCCACAAGTTTCTAGAGCATGGCTGTTAGGAATTGTACATTCCCTCAAAAGAGCATTAGTGAGGTCAGGTACTGATGTTGGGTAAGAAGGCCTGGGACACATTCTGCATTCCAATTTATCCCAAAGGTGTTCTGTGGGGTTGAAGTCAGAGCTCTGTGCAGGCACTTCACCCACTACGAACTTCAAAAAACATGTTATTATTGAGCTCTTTTTGTGCACATTGTTATGTTGGAGAAGGTTTGTTCTAGTGAATGTAATGATGCACTCTACTAAGACATTCTATACAATTGTTTTAGACAGAATCATGGATAGATTTAAATACCAATATATTTTGGCACAACACCTACAGGCCTCAGTGAAAATGAAAAGCAAGATAATAGCTGGAAGCACAAATCAAAATGTTGAAATGAGTTACAGCCTAGTTCTGAATCCTAATGAAATCCTGTGGAATAACAAGATGACACTGTGCCTAGAAAATCCTGCAGTTAAGCCTTTATTTGATCATGATATTGGTTTGGGTTTTTAATATTTCTTTGGTAAATTAGCAACTCTGACTTGATCATGAATTTTATGTGGATGTCAGACAACCGTTGAAGCATTAATGACATAAATGTGTTATTTAATCATTTAAACACAGTCTACAATTAAACAGTTCATTAGCGTTGCTGTAATATACTTTTAAAACAGTTCCACCCAAAATGTTTAGAATATTGAAAATAAAAGCAAAAAGTTATACCTTAATTTAAAAATACGATTTACTTTTCTTCTGCAGTAATCCCAGAGCAGACTATTTTATTTTACTCTCACCCCAGATCTTTGACTAATCCTGTTTCTCCTCACAGCAACTGGTAAAAAATCTAACAAGCATAGAAATGTATTAATTTTAAAATGAATACATTTTTATTAAAAAAAAAAAAGAAATAATAATAATAATAATAATAATAATAATGTTGTTATGAATATATATATATATATATATATATATATATATATATATATATATACACTCTGGCTATATTCATCCTGAACGTTGTCATTGCTGAAATATTATTACCTAATAGTGCAAATATTTAATTAATTTTTGTTTTTGTTTTAAAAAAAAAAAGAAGTCCTACTGCTAATCTCATAATAAAAAACTGCTAAGCTAACAAAAAAAACCCCAAAATTATCAACTTTTATTGTCTCACAAAAATGCCTCCCTTTATGCATCCCTGGCAGACTTTGTGTTAGCCCCTGTGTTAATGAATGCTCATGTTTGTCTTTTGTCCTGTTTGTGCCTTTTAAAATTAGTGCAATGGCTATATTTAATGGATGTTTCAGTAGTGCATGCACATGCACTGCTAGTTTTTGGCCTTGTGACTTTTCTTTGGATTCCCTGCAGTGATTCAGATTTAATTAAGGCATTGAATCTAGCTTTCACTGAAGCCAGGTCAACCTCCAAAGCATCCCCCCTCCATCTAGAACCTGCATTAGCTGTAAGGTTCGAGCATTTACTCTCTGAGATGTACAATAGCACACGTCATAGCAGGAAATATAGTATTTATGTTGACTTAATTTTACATTTACCTGTTCAATTCATTCTAAATCAAGCAGTGCTACAAGTCACCTTGCTACTCATCTTATTTATGTTTAAATTATTTTACTGAACCATTTATGTTACAAATAAAGTCCTCTTTACTTCTTTTTCATCTTCATTTACAATGTATTTACAGTGTCTTCCTTTGAACTTCCACACATTTTGTTTTACAACCTTAAATTGACATAGATTTGGTTATTAGCCTGCCTTTGGTCACTGACTATTGGTAGACAGCTTTCCCTACAGGCAGAGTTGCAACTGTGCCAAGTGTTAACATTTTTATGAACAGATGTAATGATGCTCTAAAGGATATTCACAGTTTAGGATATTTTTGAAACTCTGATTACCACTTTTCCAGATCTCTGTTATGCTGTCTGTTAAGGCATATTCTTTCATTTTCACTTGGATTTTCTAGGAATTGTCACTAAAAATGCACACAGATGGTCTCATATCAACTAATTATGTGGTTTCTAATGGCAACTGGTGCAACTAGTTACATCAGAACCCCTGATTTAGGAGTTTCATAGCAACAGGGGTGATTTTATATATATATATATATATATATATATATATATATATATATATATATATATATATATATATATATATATATAAAATATTGCAAACAATGTTGATTTTTCCTTTTCAATATTATGTGCTATTTTATGTACATTCATGACATATAATACTAATTTATCCTTTAAAGTGTAAAAATACGAAGAGGTAAATATTTATGCATGTCATTGGATGTATTTAGGCATACATATTTACTGATTGATTCAAACATTTACCAATGTGAAGGATCTTTTAATATAATCTTTTTTATCCACCACTGAATCTGTAGTGTATGTGCAAATATCATCAAATACAAATTTTTCTAAACATGCGCTGGGAAAATAATGTCTCTCTTAAACGCTTTAAGAATGCTTCTGCATTGTCCACGCTCTGACACGTGTGTAATCTGAGTGACGCCAGTGTACCAGCTTCTGTAATAGAGAAGGAAGGGCTTGCAGCGTGGCAAGGGGACAAAGCATCTTGTTCCCTCAGGAAACTAGGGTTACATACTTAACCAAGTGACATTCCCTTTCAGGAACACGAGTCGCAACGCTTTGGGAACAGCTTGGTACGCCTGCAACACCGCCATGGTGTGCATTTAACCAGGAGCCTGACCTGCTGAGGCATAAGCCATTCCCAAAGGACCGACGTAGAAGAGGGGCTTGGTGGGTAGTGTCAGGGTTTTAAGACAGTAAGTGACACTAGGGAGAGATAGCTAGTTAGCATCTATTCAACCCGGGGCATCGCTCCATTACCATGATCTCTGATCCCCATGAGGTTAGAGTATAACACCGTCTTGGGGGTTAAAGGGCTGGGCTGAAAAAAATTTGCCTAGGACCTGGACACCTCGGTGTGCATGTCAGGAAAAAACAGTAGACCCCAACGTAGTGGTTGTGACCCTGGTAGCAGAAAGTGCTAACTAGATCCAACTTATCAACGGCACGTGTCACAACCTCTATGAGCTTCTTGATATTGGGCTCACTAACCAATGCTCCCAGCTCCTCAAAAGAAGAGAGGCAGAGCTGCATGCTCTCATCACATGTGGAAGAACCCGGCGTAAAAGGTTTGCTTACGAAGCCTGTGAATGGGAGCTGGACCGGGCAGGTGAGTTTGAAGAAAGAGCCGAGCCTGTCTCGAAACCCTCTGCGAGTTCCATTTGTGAGCCCCAGGAACTGGAGTGCCACTCTGCTTCAGCGAGAGCGGGACCAGAACTGCAAGGAGTGAGGGTACCCTCCTAGAAGAGTGCCCGCTGGAAGCGGATTGATCGCATTCACATGCGAGTGATAAAGCAGGGGCAGGGAGAAACACACAACCGGAAAGTCTGCTTAGTCTTTTTCTCTGATTTCATTTCGATTCAATTTTAAAAACAATAGACATAAAATACACACGGAGTTCTTCATGAACATTATCAAGCAAAAAACAAGACAACAAATGTGGTGTTCATGACAATCCTTGTATATTGGACAAAAAGGTTTATATCCTATTGTGCTCATGAGTGTATAAAAAGTATATAATTTGCAGGAATCTGTGATTTGTATTTTTGGCATTAATTAAAGAACATGAAAAATACAGTGCCTTGCAAAAGTATTGACCCCCCTTGGCATTTTTCCTATTTTGTTGCCTTACAACTTGGAATTAAAATTGATTTTTATTTGGATTTCATGTAATGGACATACACAAAATAGTCCAAATTGGTGAAGTGAAATGAAAAAAATAACCTGTTTCAAAAAATTATAAAAAAAATAAATAACGGAAAAGTGGTGCGTGCATATGTATTCACCCCCTTTGCTATTAAGCCTCTAAAAAAGATCTGGTGCAACCAATTACCTTCAGAAGTCACGTAATTACATAAATAAAGTCCACCTGTGTGCAATCTAAGTGTCACATAATCTCAGTATATATATATACACCTGTTCTGAAAGGCCCCAGAGTCTGCAATACCACTAAGCAAGGGTCACCACCAAGCAAGCGGCACCATGAAGACCAAGGAGCTCGCCAAACTGGTCAGGGACAAAGTTGTGGAGAAGTACAGATCAGGGTTGGGTTATAAAAAAATATCCATAACTTTGAACATCCCACGGAGCACCATTAAAGCCATTATTAAAAAATAGAAAGAATATGGCGCCACAACAAACCTGGCAAGAGAGGGCCGCCCACCAAGACTCACGGACCAGGCAAGGAGGGCATTAATCAGAGAGGCAACCGTTAAGCCGTACACTCCACAGAGCTGGGCTTTACGGAAGAGTGGCCAGAAAAAAGCCATTGCTTAAAGAAAAAAATAAGCAAACACGTTTGGTGTTCGCCAAGGCATGTGGGAGATTCCCCAAACATATGGAAGAAGGTACTCTGGTCAGATGAGATGATCTTTTTGCCCTTCAAGGAAAACGCTATGTCTGGCGCAAACCCAACACCTCTCATCACCCCAAGAACACCATCCCCACAGTGAAGCATGGTGGTGGCAGCATCATGCTGTGGGGATGTTTTTCATCAGCAGGGACTGGGAAACTGGTCAGAATTGAAGGAATGATGGATGGTGCTAAATACAGGGAAATTCTTGAGGGAAACCTGTTTCAGTCTTCCAGAGATTTGAGACTGGGACGGAGGGTCACCTTCCAGCAGGACAATGACCCTAAGCATACTGCTAAAGCAACACTCGAGTGGTTTAAGGGGAAACATTTAAATGTCTTGGAATGGCCTAGTCAAAGCCCAGACCTCAATCCAATTGAGAATCTGTGGTATGACTTAAAGATTGCTGTACACCAGCGGAACCCATCCAACTTGAAGGAGCTGGAGCAGTTTTGCCTTGAAGAATGGGCAAAAATCCCAGTGGCTAGATGTGCCAAGCTTATAGATACATACCCCAAGAGACTTGCAGCTGTAATTGCTGCAAAAGGTGGCTCTACAAAGTATTGACTTTGGGGGGGTAAATAGTTATGCACGCTCAAGTTTTCTGTTTTTTTGTCTTATTTCTTGTTTGTTTCACAATAAAAAATATTTTGCATCTTCAAAGTGGTAGGCATGTTGTGTAAATCAAATGATACAAACCCCCCAAAAATCCATTTTAATTCCAGGTTGTAAGACAACAAAATAGGAAAAACGACAAGGGGGGTCAATACTTTTGCAAGGCACTGTAAAGAAATCAAGCAATCCTATACAAACCCTAATATTTAGACAAATAAGCCTGTGCATAGCCCGTAAACAAATGGCTCATCTGACAGAAGATTAAGGTCAGGCTTATAATGGAAAGGGTGTTTCCTTCATAATGGGCTGGTTATGATGTTTTTGCTGGATGAAAATTTGGCTTATAAATTGGTTCCATTCACTTCAGCTTCTTCCTTCTTTCATCTGCTTTTATCACTGTGTCACAAACAACATCAGCTAATACACCTTTAAAAAAGCGGTTTCTCTGTGTGATGTGCGTCAACAGGACACAGTGCAGACCTTTTCTCATCTGTTTTGATGTCAAATCATTTTCTTTTCATTTTAGACTGCCATCCACTTTATTATGAACTCATTTATAGCTTTGCATTTATTCAATCAGGTAATTATGTGGCAGCAGGAAGAGAATGGCCAGTTTGATCTAAGCTGACAGAAAGTCAACAGTAACTTAAATGAGCACTTTGAGCCACAATATTGAGTAGAATATCATCTCAAATGCATGTTTAATAAGGTGAATGTCTACACCAGAAGACCACATCAAGGTCCACTCCTGTCAGCAAGAATACGAATTAAAGGTTAGAGCAAGGTATTTGAGGCTATCAATGTCACTCACAAAAACTGGACAGTATTTTCTATTTTAAAAATTGTCCAATATGGGTGAGTCCATGATAACCTACAATCCTTTTTCTTGGCTGAAATAAGTGGAACCCAATGTGCACTTCTTTTTGCTGTAGCATATAAACCTGAAGTTTTAAGGTTCTGTGCATGCTAAGCTGCTTTTCTGCTCACCACAGATACAGTACTAAGTAACTATTTATTATAGAAATACTATATATTTCCTTTCAGCATTTTGAACCTTTTTTTATTAAAAACCTCTATTATCAACAAATTGTTTCTATCCACATATGTTCTACAACATTAAATGTAATTCCCTTTTAGAAACTCAAGCTGTGTCGCAATGCTTTGGGAATGCGACTGCGTTGTCTATGCTCTGAAATTTTGAGAACATGCAGCTCTGCCTCCCTTCCTCCAAGGAGGGGGTAGGGGGGATTGACAGCAGTTAAGTGACACCAAAAGCGAGGATCTCGTGGAGGTTGTGACACAGGCCGTAGAGAAGCTAGATCTAGCTTGGCCAGCTGATGAGCAGAAAGCCCCTCTGTCCAGTAAACTCAACAAGCACCTTCTGCTCCCAGTGTCACAGCCTCCATGTCGGGGTCTGCCGTTTTTCCTCAACCTGCACAGGGAGGTGTCTAGGTCTTGGGTGAAGCCTTTCTCAGCCTGCCCCTTCAGCCCCAGACAGCGTTGTACTACAACATCAAAGGGGTTCAGGGATCACGGTTATTGAGCCATGCCACGGGTTGAAGAGACACTAGCAAGCAATCTCTCCCCAGGCATTGCCTCTTCCTTTAAGGCCCCAACACTACCCACCAGGTCTCTACGTATTAGGTCAGTGCTGGTGGGTAAGCGCACTATAGAGCGAGGCTATACGATTCAGTTTGGGTCTCGTCCGCCCAGTTTCAATGGGGTTTGTCCCACCCTGGTGGGAGCCTAGCAGGTTTTGACCATGGAACAGGAAGTATGCACTCTCCTGTGGAAGGAGGCCATCAAGGTGGTCCCTTTGTCAGACAGAGATTCTGGGTTTTACAGCTACTTCAGTACTCAATAGTTCCCAAAAAGAACAGTGGGTTGTGTCCTATTTTAGATCTATGTCAGCTGGTCATTTCTCAGATCAGATCCGAAGACTGGTTTGTCATGGTAGATCTAAAGGATGCATACTTTTATGTATCCATCCTCCCTTCTCACAGGAAGTTCCTGAGGTTCGCTTTCGGGGTCAAAGCTTACCAATTTCAGGTTTTTCCATTTGGCCTTGCCCTGTCAACCTGCACCTTCACAAAGTGTTTTGATGCGGCTCTGACTCCCCTGAGACTTCAGGGCATTCGCATCCTCAATTATAGCGATGCTTGGTTGATATTGGCTCAATCAGAGCAGTTAACAGTCCAGCATCGAGCTGTCGTTCTCGCTCACATGAAGGAGCTAGGGTTTCGGCTGAACGCCAAGAAGAGTGTGCTTTCTCCTTCACAGAGAACCACTTATCAGGTGTCATTTGGGATTTAACGACTATGTGTATGCTGCTCTCTCTGCCCACATTGCGTATATCCTCACGGCTGTCAGAAAGGTCGAAGAAGGGCAGTCACTTTCTGTCAAGCAGTTCCAGAGACTGCTCAGGCTTATGACAGCAGTGTCCAATGTGATTCCACTTGTCTTTCTGTTCATGAGACCCCTTTAGCAGTGGCTCATGATCCAAGGGTTTCTTATGTAGGGGGAATTTCCTCCGTACAATTAAGGTCATGCAGCGATGCCTACCTGCCTTAGATTTTTGGAGAGATCCTGGGTTCCTATCTCAAGGCCCCTGGTTGGAGTCCCCGGGTCATCGCGTAATGCTTATGAAAGATGCATCCCTCACAGGATGGGGAGCTATCATGAGTGGGGTCTATGGAAAGGGCCCCATCTACTATGGCACATTAATTGCCTAGACTGCTGGCCGTGCTTCTGGCTCTGAAGCATTTCCTTCCTACCTCAGAGGCCACCACATGTTGATCCATTCAGACAACACCTTGGTGGTCTCATACATCAACCACCAGGGGCGTCTGCATTCACGTCGCTTGTACAGGTTGGCATGCCAGATCCTCCTGTGGGAAAAAGGAAGCTCCTCTTCCAGAGAGCAGCTTATATTTCAGCCCGGTTGAATGAGGCAGCAGACACCCTGTCAAGACGGGTTGAGACACGGGGAATGGCAGCTCCAACCTCAGGTGGTGGAGCAAATTTGGGAGAAATTTGGCAAAGCCCAAGTGGACCTGTCCACATCTCGATAGACATTGCACTGTCCCCTATGGTTCTTCCTCTATCCCCTCTAGGGCCGCACCTGTACGCCTTTTTTCCATTGGGAGTTTTAGAGAGAGTTCGCCGGGATGGAGTTTGTCTCCTTCTGGTGGCCACATGGTGGCTGGGCAGGCCATGATTCATGAACCTGGTAGCCCTCCTTGAGCAGCCTCCATGGGAGATTCCTCTGAGGAGGGATCTCCTCTCTCAAGCAGGGGCACAATATATCACCCCCGATCAGAGCTATTAAGGTTGGGGCTGTGGCCCCTGAAGGGGCACAGCTTCGAGGGTCAGGCCTCTCCACCGAGGTGGTAGAGGCTATTCTCCATTTCAAAGCTTCCGTCACAAGGAAGTTGTATGCCGCAAGATGGCATATCACTGTATGGGGCGCTCCGCACCAATTTGACCCAGTCCACTGCCAGGTTGGTTCAGTGCTGGAGTTCCTGCAGGAATAGTTCGCAAAAGGGTTGGCTCCACCCACCCTTAAAGTCTACATGTCCGCCATTTCAGGGTATCATGCCAGTGTCAGTTCCAGAGAATACAGAATGAGGGGGCCTCATGTTCAACTGGGGGGCCTATCTCGTTCACATACTATTAATATTATTCTAATTATTATACTTTAAAAAACATAAAATATTAAATGTGTCACTCACTGTAAACCATAATTTCTCATAACTAAAAAGTGCAAGAAAACACACGCAAATGAACCTTCAGCATATAACCAAATGTAGCTACTAAAGCAAAAGGGCATCTTACCTTTAGAAGAGCTGCAGATGACGTGTTTTGGTAAATGATTAGACGAACTTTAGAATAACGATTTGACTGACCATTTAACCTACTGATTTACGATACTGACGTAGTGGCAGCATGCATGTAATTGGCTGACTATGTTAGCATTGCTTTATAGGTTAGTAATTTTTTTTTATTTACTTATACTCTTCATTCTTTAACCAGTATTCATGGTATAATAAAATCAATTTGTAAAACATTTTTTTAAATAATTAATTAAATTATTAAATGAATCATTATTTTGAGAAGTAAGGGGGCACAGTGACTCAAGTGGCGTGGCCAGGCCATGCCCCCCAGGGCCCGACACTATATCACGCCTCCAAATACTGGGCAGAAATCCGCTCCTGATGTGTTTTCTCTGAGGCACCTGTAGGCTGAGGCCTCCGGTGCAATGTAAAGTGCCTGGGTGGGACATGGCCGTTGTTTTGGGGGCTCTATCTGAGCCCCCCTTTTAAGCCCCTGGCCGAGGCTTTATAGATGCACCTCACAGTCAAGACTGCTCTCTGAGGACAGTAGGTGATTCACAGGCTCTCTCTGTGGCCACCTCTTTCTTGAATTTGGGGTTACGTCCCCAAGGTACCCCCGGTCATCCCACGAACTGTCACGCTCCAGGCATTCTATCCTCCTTCTTTCCTCCTCCTCCTCCTCAGGCTTTGCCCGGTGTGAGCACTGGACTCTTACGTCCACAGGACCAGTCCCTAAAGAAAGTTGGAACAACTGTTTATCTGCTATAGCCCTCAGAAGAGAGACCTTTCTGCTAACAGGCTATCAGCAGGTGGATTATCGATTATCGGCCTACCTTCCTACTAATGCTCTGCTCCTTTGGGGGCAAGAGCACACTCGACCTGGAGCGTGGCAGCCTTTAAGGCTTGGTCCTCTGGAGTGTCCCTTTAAGACCACTCCTGGCACAGCTATGTCGAAGGACAGAGGTGCCAGGAGTGGTCTTGGAGGGACACTCCAGAGGACTAAGACTTAAAGGCTGCCACGTTTCAGGTCGAGTGTGCTCTTGCCCCCAAAGCAGCATCCCTGCAAGCCCTTCCTTTTCTTTTACAGAATTTGGCACGGATCACTCCATGTGCGTTTTATAGCTTCCTGGTTGTGACGGCGCATGTCTAATTTTGACTGATTACACACATTATTTCATATCGTGGACAACGCAATCGCATTCCCAAAGCATTGCAACGCAGCGTCTTGTTGATAAACATAACCTAGAGACGTTATAGTTATAAACCATGAAGTCTTGCTTCTTATCAAATTAAATGGGAATTGTTAGGAAATCATTGTGGTGTAGGAGAAACACGATACTTTGCTACATTTTGTTATAGGAAAATAATAACTTTTTAAACATTGAGTAACAAATGCTGTCTCTGTCTGTGTCAGCTGCCTGTACACATTACATGCAGTAGATAGTAAATGCTACACTATATGCTAGATGTCAGTTTCAAGGAACCTAAATCAATGCACCTGTCAGCAAGCTACAGGCATAAATAAATGACTATATAATGATATTGTGTTGCACACAAATATTCAATATTTTTACCCCAATATCGCTCAGGGACTCGCTTATTAAAGCTTGCATAAATATATGTGTGTTATGGCTGATAATGCTGAAAGTGTTTTGTGGGTCCAAGTTATGCATGAGATACATGTTTTTTTTTGTGTACATTTTACAGGCTCACATTGTTTTGTTAGTTCACTAAAAGAGGGAAATCTTTTAGTTCTTTCACAATGATTAAAGTGAATGGATGATGAAAGATCATTATTTATTCTCCCAGTTTCTGGCAGGCGATTACATAATATGTCCTCATATGACTGGACTTTGAAGCTGTTTTAGCACAGTCAAAAATGTATCCACAAAATTCTCATGCAACCTAAAGACAGAACAGCACTGAATTATGTTTAAGTGGTGTAATTTATTTTAATCAGAAAAATGTTTTTCTTTTTAATGAAGGTAAATTAAGTGATTTTAATTTTAAAGTTAGTAAGCAAGGATCAATTTTGTAGTGTGTTGTTGGCAAAAAAGTGACATACTAGCATACACCAAATACATATCCAGTGATTTATCTAAATGATAGAGGGTGTCTGGTATACATCACTAGTCGTAATCTTCACTGTCTTGAAGGTTTCAATATGATTGGTCTAGTATGTGTCTGCTTATATAAAGTTTAAAAATAGGAAACAGTTACTGAACACTACAACATGGTGGTGTTTTTTTTTTCTTCTTCACAAAAGCTAGCTTATCTACAGAAAGAAATTCCCAAACAAAACCTCTTAGCTAACCTAAAAGAACATCCCTACCCCCAAGGTAGTTAACCACAGCAGAAAATCTCTATAGTGGAGATAGCTAACTTTAGAAAAACACCTTTACTTTAAGCCAGTGCCATGAATCAAACTTGGCAAAATTTGAAAATAATCTTGAAAAAATAGACATAATATATCACTAGCATCCTGTCTAGTATTAACTGCACAGTAAGAGAGCATGATCTGTCTATTTGACAGCAAGGAGAAGCTTCAAGGGAGCTTTTAAGGGAGAGAAAGAGAGAGAGAGAGAGAGAGAGAGAGAGAGAGAGAGAGAACCACTAAAAACCATCAAAAAGCACAATGTCTTAGAATATTATAAAATATTGTTCTTAAAATATATGCTTTAAGTAATTAGCAGAATAAATTGCAGAAAAAGTAGAACAATAGTTTTCAAGCAAGTACCACTAGTATAAAAATGCCTAGGAATAGGCTTACTAATCTTGTTTCTGGGAAATGGCAGGTCAGTGGTTAATACATTGAATTTCTTCTTTCTGAATGCTCATAAGTTCCAAATGCCAGCATCACCATGCTGCCACAGTTGGGCCCTTGAGCAAGGCCCTTAACCTCCACTTTTTCAATTATAGAAATAAGATCATTGTAAGTCATACTGGACAAGGTCGTCTGCCACATGCCATAAATGTGACAAATTATTTTATAATAGGAAACATTAGGTACATCTTTAAGGTTCTGCCACTTGAAAAGATAGATATTTTTGCAGTAGAAAGAGAGAGAGCAGTTTAGTGGCTCCTCTGGCACTGAATGAGAGGAGGTTGATTTTCACTTGCCTACAGGTACTTACTGTACACACACAAGCTACAGAGAAAAAACTCTGAAAAAGTTACATTAGTGGACCAAAGAAGTTTGAGAACTTGTTGTTGAATGAATAAAAGTGGAATGACACGTGAGAAACAAAAAGAAAAGACAGCACATTAGCAAGGCGTCAAGAGAGAGGTGTTGTTCCCTCCTCATGTCATTGCTGCTGAGTGGAAGTAATGAGATCTGAGGGCTTCTCCAGTCCCTCCTTAAGCATTTTTCTCCTCTCTCTCTCTCTCTCTTTATCGGCTGAGATAAATGCAGGATCCTGGTGCTTAGAAGAAATAAACACTCTGAAAGCAAATTGGATCTGAGGAGGAATTCGTTCAGGAGGCTTTAGCGTGCAAGGGGGTGGTGTCAAGTGCACTCCTATACTCTCCTATCTACATCTCAATGCAGAAGAATGAAAGGATTGGGCTGTGTAGTCAGTGGCAATGCGAATAAAAATAAAAGTAAATTACTCCCTCAATGGAGTTGTCAGGATAAATGCGCAGTTTTCTGTTCAGTCATGTTTTCTCCCTTTGTCCAAGGCTGTTTCTTTAGATTTCATAGTATAATACTGTAATATTTATTTCCAAATCCCCAATCTAGCTTCCCTTCATATCGGTGATCAGCACAAATCCCTTCACCTGATGAAATTGTGAAAATGAAATGCTGATAAAAATATTTGTTCCACATGTTACGACTCAGTGTAGGGTTAGACCACACAAAGTAACTAATTCAGGATTCAAGAGAATGGATACCATTTATAAAAATAATAAAACAACAATGGTATATTGAAATTGTTGGTATATTAATGACAAGTTGAATTATTACATATATATACACACACAACTGTACAATGGCTTGTCTTCAGTGTGGGCCTAAATAATAAACAAAAAGAAAGCCTAAGTTTCAAAGCTTCCTTACCTAAAAGAAAAGAAACAAAAAAAATACAATAAGCTTCCCTAACTCCCTACTACAAAACACAGAACAACAATCCCCACCCCAAAAGAAATGGCAGCCACACCACTACTGCCAGTGAAATAAGTGCTATATGTACATTGGTATCTATATACAGAAAAAGTAATCAAGTCCAAAAGGGCAAACCAAGCTCAGGGTCAAAATACAGGCAAAAGTCAAAACCAAAACAAACATATATCACTAAGCCAGACAAAATCCACTACTACTAAGCAACACAAAACACAACAACAACCCTCTGCCGGTGGATTCTCTTCATCTTCCTTAAATAGAGGCATCAACCATGAGGTCATTAATTGGAGGTGGGACCAAGGCAGGCTGGGGCAGGCAGGAAACTGCATGGGAATGGGACCTGCACACTACATACACAACAGAATATAGGCACAGAAACATAAGGGTTGTAACATACATGATACACATTTTATGTGTTTTTGAAGAAATATTTATTAAAAATCTTTACCTAGAATGAAAAGTTACCTGAACCTTAACCATGTTTCATTATTTTATAAACATGATTGTTTATGCTCATAAAACCTCAAAGGTATTTAAAAAATTGTTGCTGATATGTTATTAGATCAGTAATATCATTTAACTAATTGATTCAAATACTGACTATTAATCAAACAAAATATTGTATGCCCAAAAATGTGGACAACTGACATTTGCATCCACCTGCGGCTTCTTTAAATTGTTGAGCTTAAATTGAAGCACACAGTTGTCGAGTCTTGTTTGTTGATGCTGCAAATTCCCTTTATTGGAACCAAGGGGCCGATCCACGCCGAACACTTTTGGGATGAATTATAATGCAGCCTGTGCACCAGACCTTCTCACTCAACGTCAGTGCCTGACCTCAATAAAGCTCTTATGGTTGATGGGCACAGATCCCCACAATTCTAGTGGAAAGCTATCCCATGAGAGTGGAGCCTGTTATAACAGAAAAGGGCAGGTATATATTAATGCCCATTTTTTGGAATGGGATATTCAAAAAGAATTTATGTGGTAAGGTGTGCACATACGTTTACACCATATAGTGTGTCTTTACATATTATTTTTTTTTATTATTTTTATAAAACATATCAATGGGGGTAGAAAAGAACAATAAAAATGGCATTTGGTAATGATTAACTGGATGATTTAAAATGCTTTAAATGTTTTCAGCACTTCAGATGGAAGCACTCAGTTAAGGAACTGAAATAAGATATCAAGTCAGTAAACATTTTAATAAACAAACACCTTTTTTAAAACAAATGTAGATTGAGTTTGTATTAGGACAGCTTATTGTCTAGATTCTTGGAATATAAACACAAACCACACAAAGTATATGGATAATTTTGTCATTCCACGGCAGGTTTTTCTTTGTATTTCTGTGCATTTTTTCTGTGTATTAATTTTTTTCTGTTCTAGAAAGTGCTCAACAATTGTTTTAACTGTTTTGGCCAACCTTTACCCACAGTGTCCAGCTTTCTTGAAAAGTCCTTCTTAAAAATAGCTTTGTCAGTATTTCTGTGACCACATCAGTTTCTTCTCCTCTGTCAGCCATTGCAGAGAAAAACAGCTATTTAGTAAACATGAGTATATTTGAGCTTGTGCCGATGTGGTTTGCTAGTTCTGAGTAGTGCGCTTTCTGACCATCCAATCAACAGATGTTGAAATGCAGACCTTATTGTATGCCTGCTAATTGGCCTCGGTGGCCTCACCAACTTAAAATCTGATTGGTTAAAGTTTCATTCTCATGTATTTTAATCTACTGGTGCATGCAGCACTGATTCTGAAGGGCTTGAGGCAGATTACTTTGACCCTGGCAACATGTGATTGCTGAAATATTAATGGATAGAAACATTACTGGAGGCAGCACAACCAAGTAAAAAGCTATGAAATAAAGAAGATAGAGTATTGAGAATAGTTTAGTACATATTCTTGGAAAAATATTAAAATGTAAGTCTTTCTATTTCTTTCTATCACTGATTCTGATAGAGTTTAGGCTAGCAGAGAAGGCTTGGCTGGCCCTGACGACCCACCTCTGTCAAAGTCATTCGACAGTATGCAGCGTAGGAAGTTACCAACTGAAGCCCTTGAGTCTCAAAGATGCAAGTATGTCACCTAGAGCATTTCCAATGAAATAAAAATGCAACTCTTCAGTTTAGGAAGTGCAATGCAAATGCCACTGGTTTACTCAACAACAAATATGTCATCTGTTAGTCCTTTACATATTTTTCTCTTCATGCATGAAGGACATGGAGAAGAAAGGCTGAGTTTGTTTAGGAAGTCGTAAAGAATGTTGAGGAGAAGGTGTTCAAGTCATTCACACTTCACTGAACCACTCAAAATGTAAATATTACACCAATAATGTATGCCTGGATTCATTGAGTTTAGGTTAATGGGCCTTTTTGTTTCCTCTTTGTTGTTTCTTCATGCAAAAGCTTTCTAAGCTTGCACTGTTGCAAATGATTGTGCTGGACCTGTAAAAGCTATGTGGTTATTCTGTTGCTAAGAGCTTTTTTTTAACACCAACACTTCTGCATTTTATTTGATACTGTTCCTGCATGTCCTTGGTAATAACAGTTTACAGCTATAATTGCAGTATTTGACCTTTGGGCTCTGCAGACGCTTCCAAAGACGAATGACGGCAACTTAAAATATGTAACAATTCTTTCAAAGCCTCTTCTATCAAGCCGGAGAAAGGCAACAAACTGCATGTGTGTCATAAATACACTACTATAAAGGTTAAAAAAACCATACATGCACACCTAAGTTAACTACAGGGTGGGTGAAAAGTAACTATGCATTAAAAATTGGTAATAAATTTCATATTTCTAATACAAATTCATTGAAACAAATTGTACTTGTACTTTATTACCTAGGAAAATTAAAACAAATCTACTAATTTTAACACCAGCATGAACCAGTTTCCTTAAAGGAAAGGTTGGGAATGTAATGCAAATAACTTTCTCTCAAACACACTGGATTATGCTGTTACCTTTGAATAGCAATGGCATTGTTTTATTTTATAGTCTATGTCAATTTCTTAGTGGATTTGGTTCACCTTAACTAATCTGTTTTGAAATATCTGCTACACCCTTTTATATTAGTGTAAGTGATAAAATGGTCATAGGTTTGTAACCATCGTATCCTGAGATTTCTGAAGCATCTGAAGATGCTGCGCTGATTGGGACACAGCATTACCGATGATATTTCTTAATTTAACTTGACTTGGCTAAATCACCTCCTAGGATTAAAATACACAGTAGTGTCACACAGAATGGTGTAACTAATTTTTATAAAACTAAAAACATTGGTTGAACTACAGTTCTGTGGGTAAAAATGCCTTGTAGATAAGAAAGGTAAAAGGAAAATTGAAAGATTGGTTCAAAAGATAGAGTAACTCAAATAATCGCTCTTAAAAAATAAAAGAAAAACTGCTCAGCATTCATACAACATTCAAATATAAGGCGGGTGGGACCACATTGGGTTCCAGTGACCTCAGGAAGGCTCACTAAAACTTGCTGGCTAAAGATTGGCCAAAAAAAAAAGATTGGATTTTTTTTTTTTTGCTTTTTGCACATCTCTATAAAAAAAACTGTTGTGTGTGAAAATCCCAGGATGTAAGCAGTTTCTAAAATATTTATACAAGCCCATCTGGTACCAACAACCCTGCCATTGTTAAATCTCATAGATCATATGGTTTCATGTGAACATTAACTGAAGCTCTTTACATGTATCCAAAATGATTTTAATTTTTTTTTTCTGTGATATGATAACTTCATAAATAAGTAGAGTTACAGGTGTTCCTATTAAAGTGAATTGGGGGTGTACATATGGTGCAGTGCAGTCTTTGCACCATTAGTATCTGGCAGAGTGAAAAAAAGGTTGAATCTATTAATTAAGTTGAATGCACTTTTCCTATTTTCTATATGTATATGAGTGAGTCTGTGTGTTCATTTTCTCAGTGTAATCTGGGCAAGTTTCACTCACTTCTGCTTTCCATTTCTAATTTAAACCAAAATTCAATTAAACTCTTGTCATACCAAAAACAATAGCATCATATCTGCCTGGGCTAAGAAGAAAAAGAGTGTGAGGAGAAAAGCACAGGGAGAGGGAAAAAGAAAAAAATTAGCGTGAGGGAATTAACATCATATTTCAGTTCAGCTACACTTATTAATCTCTGTAGACATGGAAACTCATTTTATTTTGAGCTAAACTGCACTGCTTCTGTGTGGCTTTCTGATTTAAAGAGCTTCTTATGGAGTTTTTTGTCACTGATCTTAAATGGACTAGGGTTGCTCACTGCTTCAGTTTGTGAAAAAGTGACATGCGTGCTGACTTTTAATCCTGTACAACTCTTTGCTTATTCAGTATCTTGTCTTAATTATAAATCTGAATACTGAAAAAAGAATAATAAATAATAATAATATATAAGGTGCTTTATTAACCATTTAGGAGTGAAGCAAGTGCATTAATCCGAGTCATGCCATCATTTTTCTATCAAAAAAGCATGCAAACACACACACACACACACACACACACACACACACACACATACACACACACACACACACACACACACACACACACACACACACACACACACACAAACACACACACAAATAATTGGCCAGCATGTCCCTGATTCAACAAGAAACAACAACTTTAATTAATCTCACTCAGCCAGTTGTCTTAGACTTCATATAGCATCCTTGGTCCATATTACATCTTTGGAAGACTTGGATAGTTGAAATTCGTTTTTCATAATACCTTTGACTGCACTGTACAAATGGCTACTCATAAAATATTATAATTAGATTATGTATATACAAGCTTAAAAGATAAATTAAGATGATTGGAGTACTTTAAGAAAAAATCTGTATTGTTGTTGAAAGTATGCCAAAAAGCATTGCACAAATAAAACATATACACACAGTAAATCATGGTGGTGACAGCATCATGCTATAGTGCTGATTCTATTGAACTAGTACTGGGGTCTAGATAGGGGAATTTAGTCTTGTCATGATAGGGGGAATAATGGATAACACAAAATACCTATCTATTTTAGGCATGAAAAGATACACTGCAGGCTTTTGTTGCAGTTGAAGATGAACAAACATTTCACCTTTCAGGGTGAAAACAACCCAAATCACAAATTCAAGTCAAGTCAAAGTCAGCTACAAATCAAGACGGATTGGAATACCTTCAAAATGTCTTTGCAGTCACTTCAAAAGAGGCTGTGCACAGCAGATCCCTTTGCAATTATATAGATCTGGGGCATTTTTGCACCCCAAAATTTGTATCAAATTGCCAAGTCTTGTTCTGCTAAGCTGGTGCCCAAAAAGATTCCAAAACTAAAGTGTGAATTAAAAGAATATTTAATAAGTGCTGTTAAATGCAATTAAATAATTAAAGAATTATACTAGGATTAGTATATTCATATTCAACATTTATAATATTCTAATATCACAGATTTGACAGTAAGAGTAAGAGAGTAATTTCTTCCTGTACTGGTCTTTTATACTTGATCCTGACCTATTGAATGAAGATGTGGTTTTAACGGGGACTTTTTTTATATGTATTTTACTTAGCTCTTTGGTGTTAAAAGACTAGCTTTGATGTGAATAGATGCAAACTTATAGCGCAGCATGATAAGATGCAAGTTAACACTTTTTCACCATGTACTCAGTGTCTGTAGCAGTCATATTATTAGTCTCACTTCTAAAATATCAAGTAATAGGAAACAGATAAGCATTATGAACAACTTGGTCAACTGCATATCATTGTGCTAAATAGTTTCTCGGTACCCTGTTGCTGTCAGCAATACTTAGTATGTATTATGAAGATTCACATGCATCATTCCACCAATAAAAGTCAAATTCCAAAATAATACATAGAGCTGTTTTAACCAAGCCCATAGAAATGCCCGCTATTGGTAAAAAAAATCTTTGTAAAGCTTTTGTGCCAGAAAGCCATAAAAATGGCTGTGAGCCTAAACTACATCATAAAAATCAAATGGCAACAGAACAAGCAATTCCGCTATGCTTTATTACAATTTTATTTAAAAAACAGAACAGAACAAGCTCAAGGGTATGAAAACAAAAACGGAACAACGAAACAATCTTTTTAACAAACGTCATTTCTATTTGAACTGAATTCCTAAATAGAATTTCAAAAAAGGGGTATATAATTTATTTAATTATAAACATATTTATGCTCCATGATGAGTCTGAAAATGCTATTCGAGGCTCAGTGGGAGTCTCAGCACATTATATTTTATTAATGATAATCACTTTTCACTTACCCGTTAGCCTCCATTGATGAGATCAATTACTAAATTATGCTATAAGATTTTAAATATTTTCGTAGTTGAGAAAAAAAAACATGGCAGGAGTATATTCAGGAGTAGATGTTTGTTCATGCAGCATTAGACAAGATGATTGCCATCAGATAATTTAATGTGACATAAAATTGGTTTTCTGCTTTTAATCAGCCGTTCTCTAATTAATCAGCCTTTGTGTCGAAAATAACTCCTGCAGCTTCCATGGCAACAGGATTCACAGGTTTGATGCTGAGCACACATGTAAAGTCCCATCTCCGGTTCATCTAATTTGATTTCTCTTTATTTTCAACTTTCATTTTAAAACGTCTTTGATGAGAGAAATAAACGCAGCACTTAGGCAGTTTATAGCAGCATATCTTAGAGCACACAGTGGTCTTATTTTTATCAGTTAAGTTGTCAAGAAGGTGTGAACAGTTGCGTGTTTTTCATCGACTGCTGTTCTGATGAATACTCTGAAGAGACAAGATGCCATCAAGTAACGTCAACAAAACACCCAGCCGTGGAGAGACTGGAGAGACACGTACTCATTACCAGTGACAGCTGGTCGTGCTAGGAAATGGGTAGAGATTAAAATCTAATATCTGGTATAGCTTGACAACAAAACTATTGACACAAGTGTTTCAAGTCAGTAAAGCTCTACTAGGATTATACCTGGTTTTATTTGAATACTTTCTTGTGTTTTCTGACCTTTTTGTGTAATTTATACATGTATGTCTCAGTAAACAATATGTGCCTAAATGTACTTTTAGTTTTTTCTTTAAAGACATTCTGGATAAAATTTCAATTTCATTCATGTTTATTACGCTTATGTCAGTTTTTCAAAATGATTATTGATGATGTTTCAAGGATGGAAAATATTAGTCAAAATGACTAAGATCTAGTGGAAGTTCCACTTCCTGTCATTATATATGAAAAAAATTCACTATTTTTATCAATCTGACACAATTGTAACTGATAGCATACAGGAATCTACAGTCAGGCTAGAAAGTAATGAGTCCCAGCTTTACTTCTTCACAGCTTCATGTATGTTTATGTTGTCAATATGTGTGGTTTGATGTTAACCTCAAAGCTAGCAAAGAATATTTTTTCTACAACCACATGATGTAGGATATTTGTGATTTATTTATTTTATAGCACAGTATCTATAGTTACATTTCTTGTTTAAAGTCTACAAATGTTAGTTCCTGTTATCAGTCGCATTAGAGCAGCTTTGTAAACTGGAAAAGTTGTTCCCCTATTAGTCAATTTTTTTTTCAGTCGGAATATTGGTGTGTCCTTTGTAAAAAATCTTTCTCTATTTAAAATAAATAAATAAATAAATATTTTACTTCTAATTATCATGAGAAACAAAATTGTTGGTGAGCAGAGATGAAAGGGGCTCCTGTACTATGTATCATGATGAGCAACACAGCTCATGTCTCAAGTTGGTATAGCAGTCTAACACAGATATGTGAGCCATAGCTAAGTGTGAAAGACACTGCACATCTTGTGGCATGGAGTAAGAAACTTTAGCTGGAGAGGGTACCCACTGTCACTTGCTGAAGTGTTGTATTGTTCAATGGCATTATATCATAATTATGACACAGATGCAAGGATATAAAAACAGTGATTTATGGAAATAGTTTTACTGATAACTTATGAAGAAGCCATCCTGCCATCTTAGATAGGATGCCTAAGCCATCTTACACAGTTTCAAGTCTATTCCCTACACTACTGTGTCTCAGAATGAAGGAATTGAGTTGAACCTGGCCCTTGAGCAACCATATTGAGTAAGGCTATTGAGGCATGATAAATGTCTTGTACAATCACAGAATGAAATTGCTTTCAATTGATGAAAGCAGCTTCATTCCAACAAAATGCCTTTACCAACCAACGCGAGTGCCAACATGAGTGCAGTCAATTGCTCCAATTACATTTGGGAAACTGGACATTGCTGCAAATTGCACATTGATGTTGGCCTTTCACCCAGCATGTAAGAATCTCTGATGTGCCGATTTGTCAGTTTAACACAGACACGATAGAGCTTAAGGAGGACTGTGAGACAGATTTATTGGGATGCAACTGGTTGCCAGCTATCCAAGTGTTGTTCAAAACTGTAAAAGGAAAGCAGTTGCCTTGCACTGCTGGTATCTCTATACCTAGGTCCAATTTAACACAGAGAATGGCTCTTGGAAAAACTAGATCATCTCATTCATCAATCAGTCAGGAAATTTTCACAGTCTCCAAAGATGCCTTATTTGCATTATTTGTCAGTTTCTAATGACGCTCAAAACGCCATGGAGCCTTAGGCAAAAAAACATTCAGTACCCTATTTATAGAACTATGAATATGTCAAATTGCTTCACAGCTGGCTGCCGTCTGTAAATACCCACAATTAATATGAGCTCACAATTAATTCATTATTTGTTCAAGGAGGAGGTTAAACAAATTTGAGACTTCAAATAGGCCTATTACCTAAAGTAGAGATTAGTACATTAAGTAATATAAAATATAAGGTGTTTAATCATTTCTTCATCTAAGTATAGATAGATAGATAGACAGACAGACAGACAGACAGACAGACAGACAGACAGACAGACAGACAGACAGACAGATAGATAGATAGATAGATAGATAGATAGATAGATAGATAGATAGATAGATAGATAGATAGATATTAGGGCTGTCAAAATTTATTATTTTTACAGCAATAATCTTATGACATTTTTTTGTCCCTAATGTATCTAAACAAATAACAATGATTAGTACACAATATAAAGTAAAAATAAAACAAATTAACCTGCGATTTTACCTTTGAAAAAAGTCATGGCTGGCATGAGGGAGATGAAAGGATGGAGAGGAGAATAAAACAAATGTTTAGTGATTACGATTTTTGTCTGTATTTATTTTTTTTTCATATCTAAGTAAAGAAAGGGTGTTGTGGATAAATGTTTGTTGCATTAAATGTTTATTTTTGCCTCTTTATAGTTATTATTATTTGTAATAAAATTGGACAAACAGTAATGCATGCTGCATTAATTGTGCATTAATGTGTGTGTGTGTGTGTGTGTGTATGTGTGTGCACAGTGTATACCTCTCACATATCAGCAACCATTTTGTAATACCTTCTCAAGGGATAATACTATAGAAATAAAATTTCTATATACTTTAGAGTAGTCAATGTGCAGCTCGTGCAGTGCAGATTTACTGGCCTGTTAAAAGAATTCAACATACAGCCAATATTTAAAAAAGTGCTGGCAAAAAAAGTGAGTACACCCTCAGTGAACATGTTGAAACTGTGTCAATATTTTGTGTGAGTCCATTGGTATTTTGCACTGCCTTAATCCTCCTGGGTATGGAATTCACCAGAGCTGCATAGATTGTTGCTGGAATCCTCTTTCACTCCTCCATAATGACATCACAAAGCTGCTGGATGTTAGACACAGATGACCAGAAGGTCATGAGCTCAAATCCTATCCAGCTCCACCCAGCTGCTACTCCTGGGCCCTTGAGCATGTCCCTGAACCCTCAACTGCTCATTTGTAATTCACTCTGGATAAGAGTGTCTGCTAAATGCTATAAATGTAAATGTAAATATGAACATTTGGTTCTTCCCCTAAGTTTTTAATTGCATACAATTGTGTAGGTATGCAAAACATGCACTAGGAGTCCCAAACTTGCTCTAGCATGATACTACCATTATAATGCCCCAAATGTACAAACCATGCTCCATGAAGATATGGTTCAAATGGGTTGAGGTGGAAGATCTTGAGTGGCTTGTTATATAAATCTGACCTCAACCCTACTGAACACCTTTGGGATTAATTGGAATTAAGACTGCACCAGAAGCCTCCTCAATTTACTGTATATCAGTACCTGACTTTATTAAAGACCTTGTGGTTGAATGTGCAAATGTTCTTATGACCACACTTTAAAATCTAGTGGAACATCTTCCCAGAAGAGTGGATTATTTATGTTCACACTTTGGAAAAACAATAACCCATCCTCAAATGGTCTATTCTAATAATATATATATATATTTTTTTTTCCTTAAGTCATTCCATGAAATTAAGCTATAGATCATTATCATGATAGATGGTATATTTTTCTTTTTCTTCAGCTGTCTAACAGATTCCTGTAGATGTTGTGCTAAAATATATTAGAATTTGGTGCTATCTATCATTCCCTATATTTTGACTTGAGCCCCATTCCCTAGTTCCCAAAGATAGAAGACCTACAATACTATATCATGCTGCCAGCGCCAGGCTTCACCACAGGTATGGTTTTCTATGGGAGTTGGGGGCTGTTTTGTTTTTGTGTCAAGTCATAAGATCTTTTAGTGCATTGGTTGTCGAAATTATGATGGTTATAAATAATTTTCTTTCGTTTTATTGTGAGAAAGGGATTCAACACAAGCCAGACTTATCGTTATTATAAGTTATGAGATTGTTATCACACACGGGGTGTGTCAGGTATTTGCAATTTCCATGATGTTGCTATAGGTCTCTTGGCAGCCACAATGAAAGGATGGGATTTTGTTCTTTCATTTATTATAAAGAAACATCCTGTTCTTTGCAATGTCACTGTGGACACTGTAGTTGATAATGTCCCTTCTTGATGATGGCCTCCAGTGTTTCATGCTGCATCTAATGTTTTGGATATACATTTTGTACTGCTTTCCTGAACCTGTACATGCTCCATGCATACAATAAGTTATCAATACATTTCTACATAATTTCTAAAGAAACAGCTGTTCTTAATTCCTTAACCGAAACCTTTTTTTACTTGATTTTTGTTGGTTGAAATATTGCATTAAAGGGTGGAAAAGATCTGATTTGATTAAATTTTGTTTAATTTTGATATCATTCCATCAGTAAACAGTTGATAATCTTAACAGTGATGAAACTATAATAAATGGACATTTTGTGTCACCCAGATGAGAAGGTCTGAGTCTGGTTCCTCTCTAGGTTTCTTCTTTATCCTATCTCGGAGACTTTCCGTTTTCGCCGTTTCCGTGCTCATTAGTAAAAAACTTATAGGGACTAATTTATAATGCTGACAGTTATATTTGAATTCTATTTCTGTAAAGCTGCTTTGGAACAAAAGAAATTAATTATATTGTAAATCATCCTGAAATTTTAAAAGGGGTTAACAGGGGTTATATTTGCTGTCTCTTTTTTCTGATCTCTCCACTTTTTTCTTTGATTTTAATTATATTAGCTCTAAATGTAAAAAATTAAATAAAAAATGCTGCATAATAAAAAATTTTTCAGCCATCATCAGCAAAGAAAACTTTAATCTAACAATATTTCTTAAGCAAGGTTCCCTCTTTTCTTCCCTGCCCTATTGTAACAGTATGTTCTATTAGACTATAAACAGGTTACATAACTATTTCTGAAAGGATGTTCTGTCCTTACCTTATGGTCAGCTAGACCCAGAAACACACAGGAATTAGTGATGTAATCACACTCCAAATTATATATAATGCCACACTGTGAAAGCACTCTTCAAGGACACACACACATGCACACACATTCACAGTCATGACAATCACAAATACTTAGGTGCAATACAAATCATTTTTGTTAAATCTGAGGCTTTTTTTAATGTGCAGGAATATAAAGAATAATACATGATTTTAAATCTTTACAGAGAAAACCTTCATTTGGCTTTGTGGACTCCAGACATGCTAGCTTTGGCTTTCCTGTTATGATAAAAAAAAAAATTATCAATTGATTTGAAATTAATTTATTCACAAAATTGGATAGTTAACAGTAATGAACAATTGTTAGCAGAAAATGTTTTGGTTATCATTTTACCCTTAAATATGAAATATTACACTGAAAAATGTTTAATAATTAAATGGCATATGGCAATGCAGTCTTATCGCTCACTTACACATGTATTGGGGAGGTACATAGACATTCAATTATTGTAAAATTGTACGATTCTAAGATGCTAACATGAAAAAAAGCTGTTGCATTTATGATTTTGGACACCTTTAAAAAATTATTTTATTACTTTTTGCTCATCTATAGGAACTCTGAATAACCCTGGTGTTGTTTGCCAGTCAAAAAGAAAAAGGAGAACTTAAAAATGGAGGAGCTGATAAGCAAGTAGAAGTCACACATTGCTTTTAGCTTGCTATTTTCATGCTGTTGCTTTACACACATATCAAAATTAGACAAATCAGCAAGTTGCCATAAGTCTTACTTCATCTCCAAAATCACACCTGCCAGAAATCTGTTGTTGACATTTGCAATAAGAGTATCACATGATCAGTTTATCTTTAGCGTAGTTGTGAAATAGACATGGGCAGACTTGCACTTATGTTAATTTTGTAACAACTATATAAAGCATGAATATACACTTTATATAGTTTGTTCCTGTGTTTTGGCAGTAAAATATTTTTTTTCCTACCTCCTGTCTGCTAACAATTTCTTGTTAATGGAATCTCTGCAAATGAATCTTGATGCTAAGGATATTGCATTTGCATGCTACCTGTTGTTTTTCCTAACATTACAAATGTGCTCCTTGTCTGAACGAATAAAAAGAATGTGAAACACACCCCATGCTCTTGATGGCTCTCCCATAGTTTCTCATCATGGCAGCCTTCTGTGTAAAATGCTGTGGTTTGTCCACCTGCTCCAGCAATTCTTTGGGAAACAAACTCTTTTCATTGAACGGTGCTTTTAAATCTGTTAAAGAAGGGGAAAAATTCAGATGTGAATTTAGTATTATTTAATTTCATATAGAATTTATAGAATGCTTCTTAGTTACATTAACTTTAATAACCCTGACTTGTATACAATGCCTTTAAAAACGTTTAAAACACCTTTTTAGATTAGATTAGTTTAGATTCAACTTTGTCATTGTGCAAGCTAATTAAATGCAGTTAGCATCTAACCAAAAGTGCAGAAAACACCTAGTTTGAGGACACGTTTGTCTTTTCTGTACTCCAGTTTGCTTTACTGTTCACCAGTACCTGACTTTTTCATAACCCCTCATTGTGCTGAATGAGCATACATTTTCAAAACTACACTCCAAAATCTAGTGGAACATCTTTCCATATAATGGTAAATGGGGACTAAAAGTGGAATTGGAACACATACGAATACTATGATCAGGTGTCCCCAAATGTTTGTCCATATAATGAATAGTAAAAAGTCACTTGTCTGTTTAAAACTTCGAAACTGTTAAAAAATTTGTATTTGTGGTTTTTTTTTGTGTGTGTGTGTGGTGTTCTTTGTAGTGCAGTCAAAATAGCAGTTTAGTTCACTTGTCATAGAGTTTTAGATCATTTTCCCCCATCCATATCATCACTTAACCTTTAAGAAAAAGAACAAATATTAAAATAGAAAATATAAATTTTTCCTATATTTTTCACTAAATTTTTGATTGTGTACTAAGAAATGGGACTTTTTTTAATGATATTTGATGGAACTACAATGGAACTTTTTTATTACTATTTTAACTCGGGCAACACAGAATTAGAGACTGCATTTATAAATAAGCAAAGCATATTTAATCAGGCAAGATTTGCATTTAAAAAAAATTATATATAAATATTTGTTTGGTAATAATAGCAATCAAATGGCAATGATAGACTGTGACATCTATTGTGTTGTTGCTGTTGTTGTTGCTGTTGCTGTTGTTATTTTTGCTAATGTTGTTTTCAATACCCTATTCACTTAAAGGAACTTATATAAAAGTAGACAAAAGAATTTAGTCAAAAATAAATAAATCTATGCAAATTTAAATGTAGATTAAGCAAATGAAAAAAATTGATGTGTGTGTGTATACAGTGAGGAAAATAAGTATTTGAACACCCTGCTATTTTGCAAGTTCTCCCACTTAGAAATCATGGAGGGTCTGAAATTGTCATCGTAGGTGCATGTCCACTGTGAGAGACATAATCTAAAAAAGAAAATACAGAAATCACAATGTATGATTTTTTTAACTATTTATTTGTATGATACAGCTGCAAATAAGTTTTTGAACACCTGAGAAAGTCAATGTTAATATTTTGTACAGTAGCCTTTGTTTGCAATTACAGAGGTCAAACGTTTCCTGTAGTTTTTCACCAGGTTTGCACACAGATCTTCTCTAGATCAGTCAGGTTTCTGGCCTGTCAACACGGAGTTTGAGCTCCCTCCAAAGATTCTCTACTGGGTTTAGGTCTGGAGACTGGCTAGGCCACGCCAGAACCAAAACATTTTTTTCAGAGCCACTCCTTGGTTATCCTGGCTGTGTGCTTCGGGTCATTGTCAAGTTGGAAGACCCAGCCTTGTCCCATCTTAAATGCTCTAACTGAGGGAAGGAGGTTGTTCCCCAAAATCTCGCAATACATGGCCCCGGTCATCCTCTCCTTAATACAGTGCAGTCGCCCTGTCCCATGTGCAGAAAAACACCCCCAAAGCATGATGCTACCACCCTCATGCTTCACAGTAGGGATGGTGTTCTTGGGATGGTACTCATCATTCTTCTTCCTCCAAACACGTTTAGTGGAATTATGACCCAAAAGTTCTATTTTGGTCTCATCTGACCACATGACTTTCTCCCATGACTCTTCTGGATCATCCAAATGGTCATTGGTAAACTTAAGACGTGCCTGGACATGTGCTGGTTTAGGCAGGGGAACCTTCCGTGCCATGCATGATTTCAAACCATGACGTCTTAGTGTATTACCAACAGTAACCTTGGAAACGGTGGTCCCAGCACTTTTCAGGTCATTGACCAGCTCCTCCCGTGTAGTTCTGGGCTGATTTCTCACCTTCCTTAGGATCATAGAGACCTTACGAGGTGAGATCTTGCATGGAGCCCCAGTCCGAGGGAGATTGACAGTCATGTTTAGCTTCTTCCATTTTCTAATGATTGCTCCAACAGTGGACTTTTTTTCACCAAGCTGCTTGGCAATTTCCCCATAGCCCTTTCAGCCTTGTGGAGGTGTACAATTTTGTCTCTAGTGTCTTTGGACAGCTCTTTGGTCTTGGCCATGTTAGTAGTTGGATTCTTACTGATTGTATGGGGTGGACAGGTGTCTTTATGCAGCTAACGACCTCAAACAGGTGCATCTAATTTAGGATAATAAATGTAGTGGAGGTGGACATTTTAAAGGCAGACTAACAGGTCTTTGAGGGTCAGAATTCTAGCTGATAGACAGGTGTTCAAATACTTATTTGCAGCTGTATCATACAAATAAATAGTTTAAAAATCATATATTGTAATTTCTGGATTTTTTTTTTTTTAGATTATGTCTCTCACAGTGGACATGCACCTACGATGACAATTTCAGACCCCTCCATGATTTCTAAGTGGGAGAACTTGCAAAATAGCAGGGTGTTCAAATACTTATTTTCCGCACTGTATATATATTTGTATATATAATGTTATATATATTTGTATATATATTTGTATATATAATGTTGTATATATATATATATATATATATATATATATATATATATATATATATATATATATATATATATATATTTATCCTACTTTCTTCAATGACAGGAAGAGGTGGAGGAGTTGGAGAGGATGAATCCTGCATTTTCCCAAAATATAAATGCGGATTAATGATGAAGTCAGGTTTGCTTAGCTCCTCCAGTGAGACCAGTTCTTCCACTCTGAGTTTGCTGAGCATCCCTACAGATATACAAAGTAACATTTAGGCAAGTGTTACATGAGAAATAAAAATATAAAATAAAGAAATAAATCTCAGGAAACTTTAAGCTCATTTAAAATCTGAGGAAGTAAATCTTTTTCACTAAATGGCTCAATAATAAGCATGACTTCATAATTACTGAATAAATAATAAACAATTAACAATAATAATAATCAACATTTTTTAATTTGTACTAATCAAACTATTTCATATAATATGAATAATATTTATCTTAGAAAACTGGTCCTGGTAATGGAATCGATTGTAGTAAACATGAACCAGCTCCTAACATATATAGAGTAATAAAAGGAAACTATAGGAAGTGTAATACTGCAAACGAGTACAACAGCAAAAAAATGTAAAAGAGAATAAAATGTGACTGACCAGTAGAGGATTTACAGGCAGCATTAGCATTTTGATACTGTGTGCTTGCATTCTGCTGCCTCAAAGCTCTGAGGATTTTTCTGGAGCTCCCTCCTGTGCTTTCAACTTCAAGGCTTTTAAATTGTCTAGAACACAACAACATTTACAACATATACAATGGTTATAAAATCTGCCATCATGGCTACTCTGATCATGGTACTTCTATTGCCTTGCTTGGGATGCCTTTTCATATCAGGGCACTGGAGAACACAGTTTTGCACTACCTTCACACCTAGGGCAAATACTATCAAAAAGAATCCTGGAGTAATCCAACATGGACATGTGGAGAACGTACAAAACCCCTAAACTCCAAAAATGACTGAATACGATGTTGGATTTTAAAATGCAACTCATTCTACTTATTTCCTGATGTATATAAATATTTTATTGTGCATAACACACTCGGGAACTATACACATCATTATAATTATTTATGAAAAAACATTACAGTTTGTAGTATTGCTTCAAATTAATTGATGTATTTCAAGAACTTGCAAGTAATACATGTGACACATTACAGTATATCACTATTAAAGTTTCCAATGATACACTATGCAAAAGTATAAACAAGGTATAAAGTGTAAGGCATTTTAATAATAAAAAATAACAATGTGTATTATGCCTCAAGAATTAATTATAACGTGATGTAAAATCATACCTCGTGGTTTATTTTTACAAAATTGTATTGTATCTTGTGTTTGCTATTTCCATGGTGTATGTTTAATTAAAATAGATTTATTATAGCAATTATAACAATGAACCTCACAAATTCAGGATCTGCATATTACATTTATTTTTAATTAACAAAATCAGAGGTAAAAGTGGCAAAGAAATCACTCTGAGACAAAATGAAGACAAAAACTTCATAGGAACCTGATACAAACGAGTGACATCCTCATCTTAATTCCCTTATGCAATATAACTGTGTACTATATGGTCAAAAAGTGCAATTGTGTAACCAGGGAATTCATTATATTTTTTTCATATAAAGTCTGTTTTATTGAAGTTATCAAGTGTTCACTGATGGAAAGTTCTTAAATGAAAGTACCTAGACTGAATTCTGCTAAAATGAGTCGGGGCTACTGAGTTCAAGGAACAAAGGAAGGGAGAAATACCATATTTCAAATTCTTATTAAAGTTCTGAAGTCTACGTAATGAATTTGGATGGCAATTTTAAACTTAACATCCTGCTCTGTTATTAAAGAGCATGGCAGCTTTCCATCACAGGGTTTAGCCAACGTGCAGCGATTCTTTTCTCCACGCATAGTAAAAAGATTACACTACACACCACAGGGTGTTTTGTGTTTACTTGAAAATTAATAATTAATCACAATCAATCAAGTATTTCAAAAGAGGTTCATTAAATTAAAATTCAGCCACAATACAGTAATTATATGTTAAACTGACAGTAAGACCATTTCTGAGCAGATAAGTGTGAAACAGTGAGTGGAGTTCCACACATGTGAACATACAACACACATACACTTTCCTGATTGGATTGTTCGTAATCAGCATCAAATCAGCTGCTAACTGTGACAGACAGAGAAGAAAGGAGTACTTTATTTCCTTTATCAATCAACCAGATGTGAAATAAAAGCTCTCAAGTGGAAATGAACCATCTGGTGGCATTTACCCAACATCTGTCCTGTTCCTATTTACCCAGTATACGATAAGAGAAAGGGAAAACGGAGAACTAGCTGGCTTGAAAGTGACATAAAGAAAGATAAAAGTAGGGGTGAGAGATGGTAAAAAGGGTAAAAGAACAAGAAAGGGAGAGATAGAGTGGCATAAAAGGAATAAAGGAAGTGCAAAATGATGTGGCAGGATAAAAGGGGGGAAATAGATATTAAAAAAAGGACTGATATTGAGCATAGAGAAATAGTTGGGAGGAGAATGAGAGAGAGAGAGAGAGAGAGAGAGAGAGAGAGAGAGAGAGAGAGAGAGAGAGGTGAAAACAAAGTGAAATAGGAGGAAGGTACTGAGATGAATGGATAGCAAGAGAGAAAAACAAAAATCAAGGAAAACGAAAGAAGGAGCTGAAAAGCAAGAGGGAAAATGAAGAGATGCAGGTAGAAAATGAACTGAGGGAGAAAGACATGGAGATGCAGAGAAAGGCATACCACTGACTTGTACACTCCTTTATGCCAACATCTCCACACACACCCCACTCTCACTCACAGTGTGTAATCTTTCTCCTCCCCAGTCTGAGTATTGCACTCTGATCTCTCGGCATGTTGGGAGCTCTGTTCAGGCTGTGTATCCTGCAGCTCTGCTTCTGTCCCACTCTCTGTGGTAACCTTTGTGCTCACTTTCTGCTCTCTCTTCACAAACACTTCACTGAGTCCCACCAGGTTCCAGTGCAATTCCTGGAAGGAAAGCTGGCTAAATATTACAAAATGTATTCATGTCATCATTAGATGTAATATTCCAACAAGGTCTTTGGTTGTCCCTCTATCCTGAAACAGGAAATCAGTAGATGTTGCATTAGCCATTATTACTACTAATGTGACCAATTAGCATCTTATTTTACTTACTCCAAGATCTAAATCAATCTTACCGGAGGGGGCAAATTTAGTTGAAAGCCAAATCATAAACTTTTATATTAAATTAATAATTAAATAATAAAATCGGATACATGAGATGTGTTCTAATAAAATCAGCTAGTAGTCTTAATATTATAATGTCTACATGCATCAAAATATTTTGATATATGGGACAGGTAGAAGGTACATTTGTGAACACTAGCCAAATATAACATCATGTAGTGTTTTGTTTGTTTGGATCTATCTGTATTTTTTCTCCCAAAAGAAAAAAAGAAAAAAATAAATAAAAATGTTAATAAAATCAACAGCAAAGGCATTTTGGGCAATTTAATAGTGTTACATTCTCTAATCCACATTCCCTAAATTCTCTAATTTCTCTAATATCTAAAATACAAATAAATCATTAAATAAAAATATCTGAAACTTTTGACATAAATTAGATTTTAAACCATTACAGTAGACCTGTTCTGTGCTTGTTTTGTGAACTTATTAATATTGTCATTGAGCATGAAGTATGGTTTTATTGGCAGATAGAACCTTGTAAACCATATGTATCTGTGAGTTTGGAGACACTTCAGGACAATATTGTGGCAACCTGTGCTGAATGTTACAACTATGTTACAACTAATAGCTAATAACTCCACTTTGCAATAATGTAAATGGACCTACTACACACCTCCTTTACTGGGATTTCACAGATTCAAAGGCCATGCTATTTCATACTAACCTGTCCGAATATCCCTATAGTTCCACCAGGCAGAAAGCTCAGAGCCAAACTGCAATCGGCCGAGGCGCTGAGGAGAAAGAGGCGGCCAGTGTGGACACATGTTTCCAAGTGAGTGATGGAGTCAACATGAGGTTGGAAGCTCGATAACATCTTTGGTGCCTGATTGATTACAGTCTCAGATGGTTGAAGACAATATTCCTGAAACAAAAGAAGAACTGGGATGGAAGATGCTACTCTTTTCGAAACACTGTAAATGACTTTATCTCAGAAGTGTGTGTTGTCTTTGTCATAAAAATTTTAAAACCAGGACTGAAACTTTTACATGAGCAAAAAAGAACTACTGAATATGCAGTCTGAGTGTTTTGAAATAAAAGGAAAACAGTCTATGCAAATTGAAAAAGACATGCTATTAAATTTTTATTTTTATTTTTTTAATTTTTAATTATTTAAGTGTTAATAGGTAATATACATATGTTAATTTTGCAGTAGTTATAGATGAAGTTAAAGACAACACTGTACAATTTAATAAGTTTAATAGTGAGGAAATTAATATTAAAGTTAGCAAAGCAGTCCCAAAGTTTTTTAAAATTTAAAGAATTAGAAACATTTGTAAATATAGCTGTAGAATTTTCAGGTCTTTGTCAGGCTAGATAGATAGATAGAGCCACTCCAAACCACAAAAAAACATATCTACATGAAGCTGATTTTGTGAACAGGGACATTGTCATAGTAATTGATTTTTTAAAATCAAAATATAGTTAAATATAAATATTTGTTATTAACACCTCAACTAAGACATATTTATTCTGACGCATGTACAATTTCGAGGTTACACACAGGCCAGCACATTCATATTAAACACAAAGCATGACCAGCCTTCAGACCGCTCTTCAAGTCAAAGTCTGTATCTATGATACCTCCAGATCTGCTCCTATACCTAAAAAAAACTGATAAAAGGCTTGACCAAATAAAGGTTTTCAGCCTTGACTTGAACATTGCGACTGTGTCTGAGTCCTGAACACAAATTGGAAGGCTGTTTGATAACTCTGGGGCTTTGAAAGGAAAAATTCTGCCCCCTGCTGTAGTCTTTATTATTTAAGGTACCAACAAATAACCTGCACCTTTTAATCTAAGTAGGTGTCGGGGATCATGTTATAGAAAATAAATCACCACCTTCTGAACTCTGATTGACACTCGTACTTACTTCGCACACCCATGACTTCAGTACTACTCACATTTCATTACTTCATTACCATAAACTGTTTACATGACGTTTTTGCAAATCTTTCCTGAACTGCTGCTATATTGCTCTTTTGCACAACATTTTGTTTACATTTTGGCTACTGTTAACTTTGTCTTGTTACAACAGGTTTACTGGCTGAGCTATTCTGTGTTTTATGTTTTGTTCTGAACTGTCTTGTGTTGTCTTGAACTGTCTTGTGTTGTCTTTGCACTGTTTGCACCAGGTTGCACACATGCACTTTATGTGGCAAGGACACTTACTAGTCCTTAGCCCTGTGTTTTCGGTTTCTGTGATTGTTGTTTAATGTAGCATCAGGGTTCTGGAGGAATGTTGTTTCATTTCACTGTGTACTGCGTCAGCTATATATTGTTGAAATGACAAAAAATAATGACAATATAAAGCTTCTTGACTTGGCTTTGTTATAAACATACATATATATATATATATATATATATATATATATATATATATATATATATATATATATATATATATATATATATATATATATATATATATATGTATATATATATTTCTTTAAAAGAAATCATTTATTTTATTTTTTTATATATATATATATATATATATATATATATATATATATATATAATCTATTTGGTTGGATAAAGCAAATTATTTCTAATACATATTTCTTAAATTAGAAAGAATTGTTTAATAAAATCTATATCTATTTGATTGGAGAAGAAAATCTTATATTTCTTTAATGAGATTGTTTATTTTGATTAAAAATGTAATATAAATGTATTGACTTTTTTCAACAAGAAAAATATACTTTGTGCCAGGTTTTATTAAATAGGTTTTTTTTGTAGATGTAGAAAATATTGTTTATGGCACGTTATTTATTTTTTATCGGCTTAAGTTATAAAATATATGTAAACCATAATCCTAAATATTTTTAATTGGATAAAAGAAAACTTTTTTCATTGTACAGTGCTTAACATATCAATCACTATCGGAGTACCATGTAGATACATACAAGTGAAAGTAACATGTAACACCATGTAGGCCATCATTAACAAGTGAAAAAAAAGTGTGCACCATAGTGACATTACCAAGAGCAGAATGTCCCTCCAAAATGATTTAAGGACAAGACAACCTGTAAGGCTGCCGTGAGACATACAGCAACATTAAAAAAGCTGCAGGAATGTCTGGCAAGTACTGGTCACTCTCTGTACACGACACCATCTTTTATATACTTCATATGTCTGGACTGTGGTGTACTGTGGCTAGACAGAAGATCTTGTTCACAGAAAAATGTGTCAAAATGTGTTATGGAAAGGTAGAACCTTTTGAGCATAATTCTAAAAGATATGTTTGGCACAAAAACAAGAGCTTATCAACCAAAGAACACTATTCCCATGCTAAAGCATGGTTGTGGCAGCATTGTGCTATGGGTCTTTCTTTTTTCAGCTGGGACTGGAGCTCTATTCAGGATAGCAGGAACCATGAATAGCCCCAAATACCAATCAAATGTTGCACAAAACCAGCAGGCCACTGTTTAGGCAGCTGTAAATGAAAATTCTCACCTTCCCGCTTAAAAATCACAAAAAAGCACAAATTCAAGAAAGCAACAGAATTATATTGCTGGTTGTTACGTTGAAGATTTTAAAAGATTTGATTTATGTTGGTTATTCATTTATTTACATAGCAAAAATGCAATTGTGTGTGTAGAATAATTCTATATACAGTATATTGTAGTAACTGTAATAACAAAATATTACGTGTTCAATGTGAAAGAATGAATGGTGAAAAATTATGTTATAAATAAAAAGATATCATTAATAATACATTGAACATTAAAGACATTGTATAGAGGTATTTGTATAACATTTATTGTAAAATAAACACAGTGTGAGCACTTTGAAACAGTCTGTACGTTCTCTGCTATGGAAAAGTCTAAAGGACTAGCTGCTATATATATATATATATTTTTTTTTTTTATATATATATATAAATCTCAGAAGGAAAGTAGTGTCTTGTAAAGAAACTGTAGCAGCTACATGTATGTAAATATAAGACCTACTTGACTTTTGAATATTTCTTGAAATTAAATGTAACAATAATTGTAATTTTTTATTATTTTTTAATAGTAAAAGCAGTCCTTTCTAAAGGACACAGACTTCCTAGACTTTATACACAGCGTTAAAACCAGAATTGCCTCAGATCCTGCGTACATCAATAAGAGGACAGATAGAAAATGAATGTTTTGTGTATAGAAACCCACTGATTATAATTACATTATAACCCTTTAGACCTTGTCATGAAAGTTCAACAAAGTTCTGAATGGAGCTTTTAGTACCCAGACAGCTCAAAAGGAATCAGTAGTTTGTGTCACAGCCACAGAGACAAGATGTCAGACGTGTTAGCAATTATATCTGACGAGCAGGCCCAAATGTGAGGCTACAAATTATCACGAGCTATTGAAGCACTTAAATGAAAGCGAACACGTGATTTATCCTCATTGAGGAGAGCTGTTATACTTCACCGGAAGTTATGAGGAGTTGACAAATACCCAGCTCTCCCTTCATCAATCACGCTGGTTCTGCTGACAGGCTCCATTTATGGCTCAAGGACAGAAACTTGTGTCCTTCAGACATGATGACTAGAAGAGGGAGTGTTTCTCCCGCACAGAACATCACTGATGAATGTGCTACTCGTATATATATATATGTATAAACATGCTATTAGAGATGTCTGAAGGTAAGCAGAATACGTGATTGCACTCTAATGATGTCAGTGTGGGATTTGTGGTGCAATTTGGAATTATTCTGAATAATTGGTGATTTGGTATCATTAGAATTTCTTTCAAGCGAACTGGGATATTCTTGGATGAGGCTTGCGTTAGCTTACTCTTAGAATATGCAAGGTTGGTGTCTCTTGTGCCTCTTACATTGATAGAAAAAAAAAAAACATCAAATATTTAACCACCTCAATGTGGAAATGTTCTTTTCAATTTTGAATCTTGCCTAGGCTACCTTCTTGCAAATTTGCTAATTCATTCTGATTTCCTCAGACAGCTAATTTTAGAATTTGATTAAATTGTTGGATAGTCACTTGCTACTCTGAAACAGACATACACCCAATCAGTGTAATCACATATCAGCTATCAAAATGTCCATGATGATCCTGCACATCAGTCACACAGAATTACTTTAATGCAAGTTTCTCTTTTTCCAAGAAAAGCACATTCTTTTCAACATATTTTAACCAAACTGTATTCATCTTTTCGTGTGGTTTACTGAAGCAGTTGTAAGCACAGCAACCAGACTCAGGTGTCAATCAAAATAAATAGCACAGGGCCACCTGAGAGAGAATAGTTTTAGATAATGTTACCTATGTAATGACTTTGGCAGTTTTGTTGACCTGTAGAGACTATACAGAATACATTTTGTGTAGACATAACAACCACCCTGAAGTCAGTATGGCTCTCCATGTTCACATCACAGCTGTTGGTTGAACTCAATGACCAGTCACTTATCACCGTTGCCAATATGGTCTCTGTTTTGGATCATATCAACACGTGCATTGACAATGTCACTACCGCCAAACACCCGAAATGCTTGCCTAATCAGAAGCCGTGTATGAACTCTGAGGTCTCCTGCTGAAAGCAAAAGATACTGCTTTCAAATTTGACAACGCAGAGGACTACAACAGAGCCAGGGCTAAAATGAAAAGGGGTAATAGGAGAGCCAAACAAGCAAACAAACTCCATATACAAATCCACACACTTCCACAACCCTGACCCCAGATGCATGTGGAAAGGCATCCAGACCATCACAGACTACAAACCAACAGCAATGCCTACTGAACAAACTCAATCACTTTTTTGCTCGTTTCATTCAAGGCATAGGATATGCAATCGCTAACTCTTCTTTTGCTCACAGTTTACTGTCACTCTCTACATACCAGGACGTGTTCTTAGGGCATGCGCTGGACAAGTGGCACAGGACTTCACTGATGTTTTCAACCTTTTACTGGACAAGCTACGGTTCCTACTTGCCTGAAGACTATAACTATCATACCAGTGCCTAAGCATTAAGCTGCAGAATGCCTGAATGACTTTTGCCCAGTTGCACTCACCCCATTTATAAAGTGATTTGAGAAACTGGTTCTGAATCACCTCACAGTGGTCCTACCACCTACACCAGTTTGCCTATCCCCCGAACAGTTTGACAGAGGATGTTTTTCCACGACTCTTTATTTAGCCCTCACCTACCTGGATAAAAACAACACCGACATGAGAATGCTGTTCATTGACTTTAGTTCTGTGTTCAATACGGTCATCCCCACTGTACTGATCACTAAGCTCAGTGACCTGGGTATCTGCACCTCCACTTGCAGATAGATTCCAGACTTCCTCACCAACATACCTCAGTCTGTTAGGTTGGGCAAACAGGTATCCTCAACCCTCATTCTGAACACCAGTATCCCACAGGGCACAACAAGCCTGACAGCGTATTGTGCCACAAATGACCTGACTCTCAAAACCATGAAGCCTAAAGAGCTCATTGTGGACTTTAGAAAATCAGCAGGAGACACTCCCAAGTCTACATCAAAGAACTGAGGTAAAGAGGGTCTTCAGCTTTAAGTTCTTGAGAGTTCACTGAGTTCTCTGAGGCTTTATTCTAGCACCAGAACACTTCAGCTGTAGTTAGGAGGGCACAACAGCATCTGTACCTCTTGAGGTATCTTAAGAAAGCTTATCATCAAAAAGAGCAACCCCATCACTAAATGGTATGAAGGCTTAACTGTTTGTGAACGTAAAACCCTGCAAAGGGTGGACAAAACTTTGCAACGCATCACTGGCACCCAATTACCTGCCATTAAGCACCTTTACCACAGCAGATGTCTGTGCAGAGCTCACATCATCATAAAGGACTCCTCACAACCCAGTCACAAACTGTTTAACCTATTCCATCAAGAAGGCGCTACAGAAACATACACACCAGAACCAACAGGTTTGGGTATTTTTTTCATCCACCATCACCCTACTGAACTCTACACTACAATGTACATATTGCATATTGTTATTTATATACTCCCCCATTCTCTTATCTTTATGTATTTCTATATACTGTATACCTTACACACTGTATATTGTGCCTAATATTTCACATTTACATACATACATATATATTTAGGGGACATGTTTATCCAGCTTTTTGCACCTTTTTTTCTTACTGCCATAGCCTAATAACCTTCTGCTTGTTGTACCTTTACAACAGTGTTTGCACATTTTTCACTGCCATAACCCTATAACTATTTACTTGTACTTTTCAACAGTGTCTGCACATTTTTTTTCACAGCTATAGCCTTTATATTTATTTACTGTATATAGGTTGACATGTATACTGTATATTACACATATACTTACATATTTATCTGCACTTGTCAATTTGCACAATTGCTAATATTTGCACTTCTGGTAGATGCTAAACTGCATTTGTTTGCTGTGTACCTGTACTATGCAATGACAAAGTTCTATCTATCTATCTATCTATCTATCTATCTATCTATCTATCTATCTATCTATCTATCTATCTATCTATCTATCTATCTATCTATCTATCTATCTATCTATCTATCTATCTATCTATCTACATCATCCATCCATCCATCCATCCATCCATCTGCAAAACAACATGGTATTCATAAGTAACAAAATAATTCTTATATTGGTAACCATTTCCTTCATGTCTATTTTCCCTCTAACCACTCACTACCACTGTTTGTTTTTGTCTGTGTTTTTAATAGTAATATGTATTGGAATATGTTGATAATAATAGTAATATTTCTCATTTAAAATGTTCTCTTTTTACATGTTTCAAGATGCAAATTATCATGACAAATTAATGAAAATATCATTTAGCCTCATAAAGTGATTTCTGCTCTGCTTTGCTTCTGCTTTTTTCTATCTTTTTTTGGGTAATTGATTGAAAACCAAAAACAAATCAAAAAGGCCACAAGTATCCATTTCAAACTGTTTTGAACTAAGTAAACTAAGAAAGCACACTTTAATATTGTGATATTGTTCTGAGAAGAAGTGAACACACAATGACAGCTCATGATTAAAAATTGTTATATTAAATTTCCAGAATTCTCCTATTTTTAATATTTTACACTGTAGTGTCTGGGATATTTGAGGCATAACATGTAATTGACCACTATATTGCTTTCCTCAGAAGTCTAGCTTGACATTTATTTCATGGATATAGGCCAATGGGACTCATCGCCAATGGCATGGTGAAAGGTCAGCGTTCACCGCAGCTTTGATTTACTTTCAAGATTTCTAAGGTTAGCTAAAGCTAATTGTGTTTTAGCTAAATTCAGCATCTTTCATAATTAAATTTATACTCATAATTAACACTGCGCTTATTTGATCCTTTACATAACGCTCATATATAAGTTATTTTCTCAGTGGTTGTCATACTTTAACTTAAGTAAAGATACACTAGGTAGAATATTACTCAAATACAAGTGAAAGTGCTTTTAAAAATTGCTTTCAAATGTACTTGAGTGTTCAAACTACTATGATTTTTTATGGCTATCGTCAGGAGAATTCTTGTAAGAAGAAAATCTTACAGGGCCAATGCGGGCAAAGAAGGCACTTGAAAATGAAGGACTTAAAAAAATCATACAAATAAGGCCATGGGTGTTATGGTCTGTTAAACTGACATGAACTGTATGTTTGTGAGAAGTAGATAACACTGAGCAGCAATCAAAACTAGTTCAAAACAAAACATGTGCTCTACCCTGATTGGTGGCTTGCTGCATGTGTGAGCAGTTAAGTTTTTAATCAACTCATTAATAAAAATGAACGACTGATTTTTCAAAAGGTAGTTGAATAATAAGTAAAATATTTGAATTTGAAATGTAATAAAGTAAAAGTCTCCCAAAATGAAAATACTTCAGTACATTTACTTTGTTACTCTCCACCACTGGTTCTTGAAGAGTCAATTATTCACAAATGGGGCAAATGGGGTTACTTTTTTAAATGAATTAATTTCGGCTCAAGTGTAGACTACAGCCTAACCTGCTTACAGCAGCGTTGCATTGTAGGATTGGTGGATGAACCACTGTAAACACGAAGAAGACGCACTGTAGGATTGGTGGATAAACCACTGTAAACACGAAGAAGACGCACTGTAGGATTGGTGGATTACCCTCTGTAAACACGAAGAAGACGCTCTGTGGGAGTGTCTCCGTTTATTCAGGTCTGTGCGGCAGTAATGGCGAGTCGAGTTTCTCAAAGTGGAAATATGCTCATTATTTCACTTTAGTTGAGTATAAAGATAAAAACTTTTTAGTCAAATGTAAGCTGTGTCTTTCTGGTTCGAAGCTCGTATCTATTGTGATAAACAGCAACTCCAATCTGTTGAAGCTCCTCCAGGACCTCCATGCCTGAGGAGCTAGTAGCTAGAAGCTAACCCCGGTGTTCTGTTCTACATTGTTGATAGTTTTCATACTTCAGCTGTGAAAGGAACATTTTTAAGAGCTCAACACAACAGCAGAAGCCACTTTAGTTTTTGATTGTGAATATATTATTCAGCTTGTTTTGTTATTTATTTCAGAAATCCTTGTGATATATTCAGTTTGTGTTGGTCTGACTTCAATAAAATAGTGTTTAAAAATGATTTTGTGTTTAAGTCAGTTTTGTGTTTGTAGACCATAACGCATAAAAGGGCATTAATGGGAACATTTAAAGAAGCTTCTTTAAAAAAGTAACTAATAAAAGTTACTTTTAACAGTAACGCATTACTTTTTGGTGTAAGTATTCAACAAAGTAACTGAGTTACTTTTTGAATGAAGTAACGAGTAACTGTAACTAGTTACTATTTTTTAGTAACGAGCACAACACTGCTGTTAACTGTCATGGTTTATTATCATGTAACACCTAATACTGATACACTTCTATCCTTTATTTATTATCTCTACTGCTTATGGTAGTTAGTGATCTGCCTTAGTGTTTGATGTCTTACCTGGATATCCCACACCTTCAGCATACCACCCATATCTGCTGTGATCAGATAACAACCACTGCCATCCACAGTCATTATGATGGCGCTTGAGCCTTCATGAGCCACAAACTTGCCAACTAAATTTGCATTTGCTGTATTCCAGAAACAAATAATGCCCGAACCTCCACATAACACCAGATCAGCTCCACCTTAAAATGAAATACAAAAAAAAACAAACCTGTAATTAATTTAATTTATTACATTTTGTAAGAGATTTAATTAAAATGTGTTCAACTTTTCACTCTCTTTCCATTACCTGTTGCTGCAACTCCTTTTCGTCCTTCCAGAAAGGCTAGTCTGGTCACAGCGTAACGCTCTGAGTTTTCTTCACAGGAATTTGCTGTAAGTTGTTTATTACTGGGAGTACTAAGTAAAGTGCTGTCTGCAGTGAAGGACAATAACAATTCACTCTTACAGACAATTGTTAATAAGTTCTATTCATCAGCTTTAAAAGTGTCCAAGAGTTAAAACTGTTTGGCTAGAAGCTATTACGTAACTACATAATTATCCTATAATGCTTGTTGCATAACCAGCCTGGTGTATTACACCTCCCATCAGCAGATATCCTCTCCCTGCGTTTACAATAGCTGTTTTTAATATTTTAATTATTATTATTATTATTTGGACAAAAGACATCTATCCATTGTCCATACAAAAGATCTTTTTTCTATTATACTGCCTACATACAGCATACTATAGTTCCTTCTCCAAAGCAAATATAAAAAAATATATTTAAAAAATGCTTTAAGCATTTCAACCCCTCATATTTATAGCTGGGTATTTTTTTTTTATTAATGGATTCAAGTGGGAATGTGTGTGTCATTGAATTCCACTGTTAATGCTGCATTACAATACACTCACAAATACGCATAATTGCCTATTGTCACTTTGATTGGCAGGAGAGAAGGAGCATTTTGGCATTTTTGGTCTCTCTGGCATTGCCAACTCACAATCAGAGACTAAGACAACCAGAAACAATGCTATCTACTACAGTACATCATTATAAAACATATCTATGTTTATGCTTTTTCCTTTAAAAAAAAAACTAACCTGTGTTAACCTTGTAATCTTGGTGTTGCGTGTTTTTGTTTAGTTTGCGTATCACATTTTCAGTGCTGTTGTTCCAGACTATAATCTCGCCATCACTACCACCTACACAGAGAAGATAAAAATGAAATGAAAACATATAGTGTCAAAGCACAGAAAGGTTTAATGCTGTTAGTGCTATTATAATGGCTGTTCATTATTTATGCACCCAGTAGTCATGTTTATTCAACATTTTCTTTCTATTCAAATCTGAAGAATAAAACAGATAATGTTAAGATAAGATACTGACCTAGAATTGTGAATATACAGTATAGCTGCATCAGATAAGCAGATTTTGGAGGAATGTTGTCTATTTATTTATATATTTGAAATATTAGAAATTATAATGTAAAGTTTATTTTTGACCCACAGCCCTCAATCCAAATTGGTTTTTAGCATTTTATATAAAATTGGTTGGGCACCTCTGTTCTAAGGTGTTCTATATATACATATATACAACAAAGTAGGAGAAGCATGCAATATTATTATTACTATTTTTATTATTATTATTACATTTTCCCTGTCACTTCAACTAGAAGACCCAAACATGTTCGAGCTTGAGCATGCTCTTGTGTACAGTGCCATCTCCATTAAGATATGGTTTATGTGGGTATATTTGGTATAAACAGTATCTCACAAAAGTGAATACACCCCTCAGATTTCAAGAAATCAGAGAACCTGTGGAGAGTGGAGAAGCGCCATGTATCTAACATCCAGATGATCTGAGTGGGAGAGGATCCCAGCAACAACCTGTGCAGCTCTAGTGAATTCCATGCCCAGGAGGATAATAATAGTGCTCACAGAAAATATTGACACTTTTTGACATGTTTACTTATTGTACTTGTTGCCAGTTATTTAGACAATAATGCCTGTATGTTGAGCTATTTTCAGTAAAACTGCACTGCTATACAAGTTGCACATTGACTACTCTAATATACAGTGAGGAAAATAAGTATTTGAACACCCTGCTATTTTGCAAGTTCTCCCACTTAGAAATCATGGAGGGGTCTGAAATTGTCATCGTAGGTGCATGTCCACTGTAAGAGACATAATCTAAAAAAAAAAAATCCAGAAATCACAATATATGATTTTTAAACTATTTATTCGTATGATACAGCTGCAAATAAGTATTTGAACACCTGTCTATCAGCTAGAATTCTGACCCTCAAAGACCTGTTAGTCTGCCTTTAAAATGTCCACCTCCACTACATTTATTATCCTAAATTAGATGCACCTGTTTGAGGTCGTTAGCTGCATAAAGACACCTGTCCACCCCATACAATCAGTATGAATCCAACTACTATCATGGCCAAGACCAAAGAGCTGTCCAAAGACACTAGAGACAAAATTGTACACCTCCACAAGGCTGGAAAGGGCTACGGGGAAATTACCAAGCAGCTTGGTGAAAAAAGGTCCACTGTTGGAGCAATCATTAGAAAATGGAAGAAGCTAAACATGACTGTCAATCTCCCTCAGACTGGGGCTGGGACCACCGTTTCCAAGGTTACTGTTGGTAATACACTAAGACGTCATGGTTTGAAATCATGCATGGCACGGAAGGTTCCCCTGCTTAAACCAGCACATGTCCAGGCACGTCTTAAGTTTGCCAATGACCATTTGGATGATCCAGAGGAGTCATGGGAGAAAGTCATGTGGTCAGATGAGACCAAAATAGAACTTTTGGGTCATAATTCCACTAAATATGTTTGGAGAAAGAAGAATGATGAGTACCATCCCAAGAACACCATCCCTACTGTGAAGCATGAGGGTGGTAGCATCATGCTTTGGGGGTGTTTTTCTGCACATGGGACAGGGCGACTGCACTGTATTAAGGAGAGGATGACCGGGGCCATGTATTGCGAGATTTTGGGGAACAACCTCCTTCCCTCAGTTAGAGCATTGAAGATGGGTCGAGGCTGGGTCTTACAACATGACAATGACCCGAAGCACACAGCCAGGATAACCAAGGAGTGGCTCTGTAAGGAGCATATCAAGGTTCTGGCATGGCCTAGCCAGTCTCCAGGCCTAAACCCAATAGAGAATCTTTGGAGGGAGCTCAAACTCCGTGTTTCTCAGCGACAGGCCAGAAACCTGACTGATCTAGAGAAGATCTGTGTGGAGGAGTGAGCCAAAATCCCTCCTGCAGTGTGTGCAAACCTGGTGAAAAACTACAGGAAACGTTTGACCTCTGTAATTGCAAACAAAGGCTACTGGACCAAATATTAACATTGACTTTCTCAGGTGTTCAAATACTTATTTGCAGCTGTATCATACAAATAAATAGTTAAAAAATCATACATTCTGATTTCTGGATTTTTTTTTTAGATTATGTTTCTCACAGTGGACATGCACCTACGATGACAATTTCAGACCCCTCCATGATTTCTAAGTGGGAGAACTTGCAAAATAGCAGGGTGTTCAAATATTTATTTTCCTCACTGTATATACATGTTTAATTTCTATTGTATTAAGAACATATAAAACAATGGTTGCTGAAATGTACTAAACAACTTTTGTGAGATACTGTGTGTGTGTGTGTGTGTGTGTGTGTGTGTGTGTGTGTGTGTGTGTTGGTAAACAGTATATTTAATGAAGAAAGTGCATCCAATCTAAGAATTCCAAGCAGGAGCAGTAAGCATGTATGAATAGTTATTAAAAATGACTGTAATCTTCTATGAATTGCACACTAACTCATAAACAAATGGCAAACAAGGGGGAAAGAGGCACATATGTCTCAGTGCTCACAGAACTAAAGTGCTCTCACACACACAAGTTTCTCTGCAAGTCCACTGTATTGCTTTGTTTTCACAGAATCCCTTTGTGTCCTTACATTACCTTTCTTTCTTTCTTAAATATTTAATGACCACACTTACTGTTACTGCTGCCACCTTCACAGTCTCTATTAAAGAGACTGTTTAAACAGCGCCTGCACTTTTTAATCAGACTTCTAGCTTTGTAGGAAAATGTTGTAGTTGTTGATATTTTTTACAAAAGCACAGTTTGCCATCTCCTTTGCTTTGATATTCATTAATCATAAAAAAAAAAATGTGTTCAGATTATTGTGCATTTGTTTTGCCTAAACATAAAATCCTAGATAATTTGTACGTTAAATCTTTACAATGGAGTACAAAAAGAGTGGATAGACTCCAGAGGAGTGAAAGGAGTTATACAAGCAAATTGGGTTGCTCAAAAAGCACATGCCATACTTATAACCAGGTGTCATCAAACTTTTGGAAATGTAGTGTAAAAACTTAATTTAATATAATTTCATAAATACTGCTGCCTATAGTCATTTATCATTATCTTATTTAATGCTACCTTAGAAGATCCTTGGTTGCATCACAATCAGTTACCTAGTTCAGGAAACAGGGCACTGTTCAGGTTATTTTACGAGTCTCAATTGCAAAATCCTTGCAGTAAAAATGGTGCTCCCTAAAAATCCCACAATGCTCCGGGAAAAAAAAAAGTACTGATTACTGAATTACTGATTATTGATTCTCAGTATGTTCACTAAGTATAAATGTCATCATGTTTTCTGAAGTGTCTCAGCTCGAAATATACGTAGCTTGATATCTTGTAGCTTTCAACAAAAGTAGAAGCCTGTTATTAATAAATGCAAGATAGACATTTTACAACATGAACATGTAGTCATGTTGCTTGAAAATGAATCATTGTCCCACTGTGTAGTGAGTCAGGGTTATTACCAGAGCCCTGTCTTGTGTACACAAGATACTGATTAATGCAATAGGGAACTAGAGAGCTGATTGAGATGCACTACTAATTTTAGACATTAATAATTAAGCTTTTTCCAGATTTCAGTTCACTAGACCAATGAATATGGCACACAAACTCTCACTCTGTAAAAGGCGTATATTAAGGACTCTAAGTGCTTACACATATCTAACAGAAAGCAAGCTACAAACAGTGCTATTTAGCATAAAGTAGACTGAGACAGTTTTTTAAAAGTGTAGCTACCAGTATTAAATAGAGTATACTTCTTCAGGAAAGCTGATAGTGATGGTGAGAGTGAGAGTGTGATAGTAATGAAGAGACTGTCATATGAAGGCACTGAAGGAAGGCCAGTGTTTTCTTCCTGGTTAAAATACTAGCCAATGACACATGGACCTTGGAAGCAGCTTGAAACCACTAAAGCAGCTGTCTGCAAAACCGAACACAGCAAGCATCTGCTTAATTAATAAATATCAGTCTGAGAACCAGAGTATTAGAGGGCATGAGAACAAGAAGAGTACCAGTGACCAAGGTCTGAGGTGGTTGAAAAGCTGCACTCGAAATGCGCTCTCGATGTTGAACGCCGCCTTTCCACTCTGAAGGATGTACAAAAAATCGAGAGAACGAATTCATCCTGTACACGGTGATGACCCTGCACAGAAAGACAGACAGAGATTAGAAGGATGAGAGGAGAAAGACAAAAGCTCCAGTGATGAGAAATAGATGAGATATGGCTGCAGGATATTAGAAGTTCATCTGTAAATGTCAGAACAAGTTTGTGTTTGGAAGATGGATGAAAACAGGTTGATGCATACTCACACACAGGCACACACAGAGTCCAACCACTTTTCAGCTGTGTTGTTGATGGATGATAGCAAGATATATTTAGAATGTGTTGAAATACTTAGAATCCCTTTTCAAAAAGTATGGTATACTATGGTTTAATAGTTCATAAAGTATCCAAGTGTTACTCTATGCTTGTTTCATATAAAATGAGTACCGTAATTTCCGGACTATTAAGCGCACCCATATATAAGCCGCACCCATTGAATTTGACAAAGACTTTTATTTTGAACATAAATAAGCCGCACCTGTCTATAAGCCGTTTCTACATTGAAACTAATGAACGTTACACAGGCTTTAACGAAAGACAGTGTCTGTTACACGGTGTAACGGGTGAAATATGTTGTGGCTCCTTTAAGTGCAGAGCGGCATTTTGGGAATAGCCTGCCGCCGCATTTTCCCGGTTTTACTGCATGTGTGCAAGACCGAGGAATATGTCCTTATAATTTTCTGATGCTGATTTCAAAGTTTCTTTGACTAACCCGTAACGCTGTTGCCAAGAAAAATAAAAAAGCACGAGTTTTGGAAACCTGTCTGTGTTTATATGATTTCTGTTGCAACTGGAGTTAGCGAGCTCTCCCTTTACAATGGCTTGTATCTAAACAGTAGCCTACCAAGAAAGTAATTGTTCACTGTCTTCCTCCTACCTTTCACAACTATTTCTCTCTGAAGTTTTTCTTTTGGCATCGTCGTGTGTTTAAAAATCACCACTGGTGGAAGTTTTTTCTCCCGATGCCGTGCAGCTCAGAACACAGGTGAAGTGTTTTTTCGTTTCCGTTCGGAAATTTCATTGGTCTAATGTTATGTCGCTCAGTTTTTTGGCTTGAAATTTGTGAAATCGGTAAAAAACCCAGGAAAAATCCATAAATTAGCCGCTTCGTTGTTTAAGCCGCGGGGTTGAAAACGTGGGAAAAAAGTAGCGGCTTATAGTCCGAAAAATTCGGTACAAATATATCATGAGAAGTAAGCCAAAAGGAGTACTTTAAATATATTAATAATACACTCTCAATATATTGATTGTGCACATTCATTCCTACTTACTTGGGAGTGGAATTGTACTTCTTTTTAGTTTGAATTAGTTGTCATTTTTGTAAGATGATAGGATCACTCAACCTAGAAAAGTGTGTGCAACGAACAACTGAAACGTAGTCGAAATATAAAACCAGGTGCAACGTATGCACTGACAATACTGCCGTCTCTGTGAAATTCAGCATGCATGTCTTTGTGTTAACTTCATAAAGCACCTATATATCTGCAGAACAACCTGCATTCCATTCAATACGCAAAGCAAAAGATGCAGGAAATAGTTCCTTATAGAAATACTTTTTGGTTTACAAACATCTTTTTCAGTGCATTCATTTTAATCGTTATTTGTGGTCATCACTAATTAGATGCCTAATCACTTAATCAATTAAATAGTAAATTTATTTCCAACCACTAATATTGTTCCTTATTAATGGAGCCCTTTCCTGTTTGCAGTGCTGATGGACAGGTTGACGGACGAGGTCAGACAAGAATCTCTCCGTGGACTATGATGTTTGCGGATGATATTGTGATATGTGGTGAGAGTAGGGAGCAAGTTGAGAAGAGCCTGGAGAGGTGGAGGTATGTGCTGAAGAGAAGAGGAATGAAAGTCAGTAGGAGTAAGACAGAGTACATGTGTGTGAATGAGAGGGAGGGCAGTGGAGTGGTGCGGTTGCAGGGAGAAGAGGTGGAGAAGGTGGAGGAGTTCAGGTACCTGAGGTCAACAGTGCAAAGTAATAAAGAGTGTGTTAGAGAAGTGAAGAAAAGAGTGCAGGCAGAGGGGAGCGGGTGGAGAAGAGTGATAGCAGGAGTGATTTGTGATAGAAGAGTATCTGCAAGAGAGAAAGGGAAAGTTTATAGGACTGTGGTGAGACCTGCGTTGTTGTATGGTTTAGAGACAGTGGCATTTAGTAAAAGACAGAAGGTGGAGCTGGAGGTAGCAGAGCTGAAGATGTTGAGGTTTTTGTTGGGAGTGACGACGATGGACAGGATTAGAAATTAGTTTATTAGAGGGACAGCGCCTGTATGACGTTTTGGAGACAAGGTAAGGGAGGCGAGATTGAGATGGTTTGGACATGTGCAGAGGAGGGACATGGGGTATATCGGTAGGAGAATGCTGAGGATGGAGCCACCAGGAAGGAGGAAAAGAGGAAGACCAAGGAGGAGGTTTATGGATGTGGTGAGGGAAGACATGCAGGTAGTTGGGTTGAAATAGGCAGATGTAGAGGACAGGGGGGTATGGAGACAGATGATCCACTGTGGCGACCCCTAATGGCAGAAGCCAAAAGAAGAAGAAGATTAATGATCCCATGACAGCCCATGCAATACCCCTCCCCACCACCAAGCTCACTGTCTCCAGGAGTCTAATCTATTGTTCATTGCCTCAATCAGTTTATTAGTATATGTTTTTCGAAGTTTTTCCGACAGGGATGCAGAAAAGTATATTACCTTGTTAGTTCTGGAAATATAAGCAGAATTCATCAATTTGATTGAACAGGTGACATTCAAAGAGCAATGATATAACGCCACTGGTACATTTTACTGATTGCATTATTCAGATTTTAATTGCAATTTTAGCATTTTTTTTTTATTCTGAAAGCATAATATACTCACTAAAGGTCAATCTGTAAATTGAATTGAAACTCTGTCCTTGATGGCAAATATTATCTTTAGCTAAAAATTGACCGAATATTTGGCCATATTGTGTCTAAAATGTCAATGACTCAATATTCAGTTCTTTTTTATAGAACTGTTGTATAAAAGCAAATATCAAACTTGGGTACAAAATATCAGCAAGGCTGTGATAACCTGCAGTGCTCCACTGGCAGCCTTATGCCTAGAGCTGAATCACAGACATGCTGATTTTCAATATAACACCAGTGATGTTTAAGAAAGTGTTGATTAGTTTTCTTTTCATCAATATTTCACTTGTTACAATCTCTGATTATCTCTTATGTTTTAATATTCACTGCTTAAAGACTTAAATGTTAGATTATGTAGCAGTTAACTTGTCTGGTTTGTTTTTTTCATTTGTGGCAGCAAAAAATGTGAAAGAGTTTTTTAGAAAACATTGAATGATCCAACAAGTCCAAAAAATCTTTATTTAAACAAATAATGATTTAATAGTTTCTTCTTCTTCTTCTTCTTCTTCTTCTTCTTCTTCTTCTTCTTCTTCTTCTTTATCTTCATCTTTCGGCTTCGCCCATTAGGGGTCGCTCCAGCAGATCGTCCGTCTCCATAACCTCCTGTCCTCTACATCTGCCTTTTTCAACCCTTTTACCACATTAATAAACCTCCTCCTTCCTGGCTTCTCCATCCTCAGCATTCTCCTACTGATATTCCCCACTTCCCTCCTCTGCACATGTCCAAACCATCTCAATCTCTTTTCTCTCACTTTGTCTCCAGAATGTCCTACATGTGCTTCCTTCTAATAGACTAATTTTTAATCATGTCCATCCTCCCAACAAAAACCTCAACATCTTCAGCTCTGCTACCTACTACCTTCAAACTTATTAAAAATACATTTGAAATTGGCAAACTTCCAAATAATTGAAAGAACCCCACAAATATTATGCAAATAATTTGTTGTGCTTGAAAATAACTGATCCAAACGGAAAAAAATAATGCATTATTGACTTTTGCGATTACAACCTAACCTACATATTAACTTAAAAATACATTTTCTTACAAGAGTATAAGGGCTTCTCCCCATCACACAACAGCTATAAGTCTGGGAGGGCATGCTTTCTAAGCATGCGTTCTTTCTTTATAAACTTAGTGAGTCCAATCTTTCCCTCTATACTCACCAGGATTCAACTTTCGCCTATAATGCATCAGCCACAGGCCAAATGTCACTCCTATGCTGCTCATGAAGTCTTAAACTTTTTTTTTTTTAAGTTTTGTTTGCTGGTTATTTTATGAGTCAGGTCAGGTCACCTTTATATATAGCACATATAAAGACAAGTGTGGGCTGAGCTGCTTACATTACAGCCCGTCCTTCACACACACACACCTTTTCAGGGAAGTTATTGAGCAAAACTAACTGTAATAAATTAAGTTATTGTTTTTAAATACTTAGTTGCATATTCAATTTAGAAATATTAACTTTCTCAACTTTGCTTTTTGTTAATTTGACATGGCAATGTAGATATTACCATACGTCATATTTGCAGTAAAGGATAATGAGCAGTACAGTAAGACACAAACTATGCCCACACACACACACAATCTCTCTCTCTCTCTCTCTCTTTCTCACCTGTCCCAACCAAGCACTAGCACTGTCCTCTTCAGCACCAGAATCTGCGAAATTTCCACTGCCAGGTCCCGGCATGAGTTCAGTCTGTGGTGACAGTGGCCATTGAAATCCCAAACCTTTACATCCATTAATAGAGGAACAGAACAGTATATTACATTGATGTGAACAAACAAGTTAGATATCCATACAGTAATATATTTTATATATATATATATATATATATATATATATATATATATATATATATATATATATATATATATATAAAACATATGCATATAAAACAAATTTAAGTAGAATATCTCCATATTACACTTTTCATATGTTTATATGTGAATTGAACTAAAATACACCACTTTTTAACTCACTGTTCTTTTAAATCAGTCAATATATTCTGTATACAAATATGAGGTTTATGCCGCAGGACTATGTATCTTATAAGCCACTGCACCGTGTCACATGTTTGTTTTTGCACCCATTCTTGAATATAGACTGACCATGCACCACCCTGTGTTTCTTTTTTGATGTTCCATAGCTGTAGTCATTGTCATTCATTTTCATTCACTAAGTTTTAAGTTATTTCAAATGAAAATTTTATTTGTCACATACACATATACATGTAGTATGTAGCTCAAATACTTTCATATTTTGTCTTGTTTGTGTATTTATTGTTTATTATTTATATTTTGTTCCTATTTGGTTTCCATGTTGCCCAGTTGGTATTACTATTATTATTGTGGAATTCCATTAATGGCATACGTGTGTCGGATTCGATCTATTAAACCAAACGCTGCTGTCTGAGTCAATCACTTTGGATGCGCAATGGTTTTGTTGTGGTATGTATTCTTTGTTTTATGGAAGAGAGAGCAGCAGGTAGCGTGCAACAAAGCAAAGCCGCCTATTGTACATGTAGAAGGACCCAAAGAAAAGAAACAAAATGAAAATAGACATAAAACATCACCTGGTTCTGCTCAGGTTTTAAAACTTAGTCAGTCTAACATCATACAAGAAACACAAACCAACAGATTTCTCTGTAACATTATTTATTCACAAAATAATTTAACAGCACATAAGTCATGTGTGAAAATGGAAGTAAATGGAAGTACAAGTGAAATGCACTTGTTAGTTGGTCATTAGGGTGTGCTCGATAAAAGCCTTCACAAGGTTTGTATCAAAGCCATGCTGTAATAAAAACAATACACCAGCAATGATCTCAGAAAAGCTGCTGCTGCTACATATCAGTCTTGGGAGGCTGCATTATTATACAGTGAGAAGAACTATTAAGAAATAGTTGCCAGCGTTCCCAGAAGTAGACATCCAGCAAATTTATCTAAGATGATCAGAGAAATTTCAAAGAAGAAACGAGCTCTGCAAGCTTTAGCAAATATATAAAATGTGGACGTATATGGCTTTCCTTTGAGAAATGAAAAATCTTTTTTGTTTTTATGGAAAGGTATCTAGAAGTAAGCCTTTTATCTGTAGAAATCACATGCAAGCATGACTTTTCAATGGTTCCCAAGAAATCACAACAGTTCCTTTGGAGAAGTTTCGTTATTAGGAGTTGTACAATATTTGACGTAAAAAATCTTTAAAGAAGAACGAAGCAAAATTTGTAACTTGACTCATAAAAACTCGGAGGAAATGTTGACTTCAGATTGTTGATGCTTAAGGTGCATCTATGAGCTGTTAATTGATTCGTTGTGCTGACTTTTAGCTTATACAGTACATAGCCTTTTCTTTTAAATACATACATTTGATAGTGGAATCTATTATATCTTATATTATTTGATGCTAGATTTACAATTTTATTTTTATGACCTGATAAACAGATGATGTTTTGAATGTTTTTTAACTGATGTCTTCTATTTTCTGATTTTCTAATTGCTATAATACTATAATTGTTTGTACTAATCCACTTGTGAACTCTGACCTTTACTGCTCCATCCGTGCCGGCAGTGAAGAGTCTAGTCTGAGTCGCATCCAGTGCCATGGTGGTGATCTCAGCATCGTCATGGCAACGGGGAAAGTGCTTGACCTTCTGTCCAGTGTCCATGAGCCAAATCTTCACACTAGAGTTTGCGTCACTGCTGATAACCTTAAAGGAGCACAGCATCAACGTGTTAAGGATTTGTAGTATGTGTGTGTGTTTGTGGGACACAAGTGTCTCCTAACAAATGAAGGTTTTATGGGGTCAGAGCGCCCCCACCTGTCTAAAGAGAGAGTTATAGAGGACACAGGTGACTGCGCTCTCATGACTCATCACGCTCTTTCTATCCTCCTTCTGTGCCTCAAGGAAGAACAGAGAGCTGTTAAAGGAAAGGAAGAGGCGTGATCGCTCCTCGTGGAAGAAAAGGAGTATTTTACACTCAGGAGTTTTAGGGAAGAGTCCTGCCACATGCTGGACACACAGATGAGTGGACACATCCCACACCCTTAAGACCTAAGAGAGAAATAAAATATAAACAAATGTGCTTTTACTCCATTGCATCTTTGTCAGTGTCCAAAAAAAATGTCATGTTTTTACCAGTGAACATATTGACTCTAACCATTCAAAGCATGAAAATGTTTGACAATTAACAATTTGTATAACATATCTGGTTAACAGACTGAAAGATGATTCATACTTGAGTATTTTGACCTTATGTTGATATGACCACAAAAACAAGCATGTATTTGTGTTATTTCTGTACCTCAGTCCACCCTTCTCCCTCACCTTGTCTTTAGAAAAGCTAATCAGCTGTTTTTTGCTTATCATGAATTGAACTGCCACAACACTAGTAACATGACCTTGAAGGATGCCAGCAGGCTTAGAAACCAGGTAAGGGTTCCAGAGGCACACTTGGTTATTCAGACCTGCAGTAGCTTGGAGACAAACAGCATATTTTTCAAACAAACATGATTCCATCCTTCACTAATACATGTTTAAATCTGTGTGTCAATATCAGATTATAATGTTGTAGATAATTTCTGATTTCTTTACAATTCTAAAAAAAATCATTGCAAATGTATTACAAATAAAAAATGAAAAAAAATCACATGTACATAAGTTTTCACAGTCTTTGCCATGATACTTAAAATTGAGCTTAGGTGCATCCTGTTTTCACTGATCATTTTTTAAATGTTTCTACAAGTTCTACAACAGTCCACTTGTGGTAAATTCAGTTGATTGGAAAGGCACACACTTGTCTATATAAGGTTTAACAGTTAAAAGTGCATGTCAGAGCACAAACCAAGCCATGAAGTCCAAGGAACCTCCAAGACAGAACTGTATCAAGGTATAGATTTAGGGAAGGGTACATAATAATTTCTGCAGCATTGTAGGTCTCAATGAGCACAGTGGCCTCCATCATCCTTAAATTAATGAATTTTGAAACCACCAGGACTCTTCCTAAAGTAGGCCACCTGACTGGGCCAAACTGAGCGATCAGGGGAGAAAGGGCTTAGTCAGGAAGGTGACAAAGATCCCGATGGTCAATCTGAAAGAGCTCCAGCATTTCTCTGTGACGAGAGGAGAACCTTCCAGAAGAACAACCATCTCTGCAGCACTCCACCAATCAGGCCTGTATGGTAAAGTGGCCAGATAGAAGACACTCCTCAGGAAAAGGCACATGACAGCCTGCCTGGAGTTTGCCAAAAGGCATCTGAAGGACACTTAGTCCATGAGAAACCAAGATTAAACTATAAGATAACAAAGGAGTGGCTACGGGACGACTCTGAATTTTTTTGAGCTCAGCCGGAGCCCCGATTTGAAACCAATTGAACATCTCCGGGGAGATCTTGTGCACTGACCGTCCCCTTATCAAACCTGATGGCGCTTGAGATGTTCTGCAAAGAAGAATAGGAGAAACTGCCCAAAAATAGGTGCGCCAAGCTTGTAGCATCCAACTAAAAAAGAATTGAGGCTGTAATTGGTGCTAAAAGTGCTTCAACAATGTATTGAGCAAATGCTGTGAATACTTATCTACATGTGATTTTATTTTTATTTATTAATTTTTTTTATAAATTTGCAAAGATTTCTAACAAAGTCCTTTCACGTTGTTATTATGGGGTAATTTTGAGGAAAATAATGAATTTAATCCATTTTGGAATAAAGCTGTAACATGAGAAAATTTGGAATAAGTGTGAATACTTTCTGGATGCACTGTGTAAGTGCATTTATAACAGCTGCATTTTCTGATTTCCAGATTAAGGCCTGATGATTAATACCATATGTCTCATGTACACACTCAAATAAATGATTTATGAATAAATCCATATTGGTCGGCTTAATAAATAAGACCCAATGTATTCTTATTCGGTTACATCACTCTTCACCTGTATAAGCTTTTTACCTTGAAATATGCCTGTACATTTAAAGCTTCACTGTAAAAAAAAAAGGTATTTGTGTACCAATGTTTCTAACTGTTCCATTGACTTAACCAAAAATAATTGTTCTGTTCACATATTCAGTAGAGGAGTAAACAGAAATCAGTTACTTTTGTAAATTACAATTATTATTATTATTATTATTAATATTTTTATTATCATTAACAAAATACCAATGAGGTTTAGTCCTGGGTGATAGTCCAGATCCATAATTCCTCTTTCTATGTTAAAAGCTGCGATTCTGAGAGGGCGGGCCTCGGTTTCTTTCCATGCCAGCACCATGCTGTTCTGAGCAGAACCACTGCAGGAGACAAAGGCTTCCAGGGTGCCAAGGAAACGTACTAGAAGGCAGAAACACATCTTACACATGAATAAATAAAATAGGGAAATCCAAAGCATTAAGCAGAACACATAAGAATCAGGAATGTAGAATTCTACAGAGAAAGAGCAAAGCAGGAGATGCAGGGCTTCAGAGGGTTATAATAAAGCACTGAAGGGATAAATTACAATAAACATGATCTAAACAGTAAAACTAAAACATGTGTAGAAATAAAAATGTGTGCACCAACACAAAACACTGCTGCAAAAAGAGATAAAGGAGTTCACAGGGCCATGAAATCACACTAAGGCTAGAAAAAATATTGAAAGGAAACATCACAGATTATATATATCACATCAGAATCCTCAATCATACAGTATATACTTAGTACTGTATTGGTATATTATTGCTCTGTATTTTACCATCAGGACAATAGCTATAGAGGTTATCTTATACATTTTAGAAAGTGGATTGCAAGTACTTTTCGAAACCATAATCATACTACTCTCTCCCACTCCCTGAGTGGTAAGCAGACCACAGACTACATTCATCTACTTCAGAGAAGCAATGCCAACATCAATGATGACCTCATTGTTGAACCCTGACCATGCCAGAGACAGTGCTTGATGACAGCTTACTGGCTGGCTTTGCAAATTCTTTTTGCTGATCATTCTAAGTAAACCATTTAAATTAAGGTAATAAATGTGACTGCCAAAAAAAGCCTTTAGCTGCTGTCTGGCCAGCCAACCAAGTCTGCTCTCTGTGTTATCAATAAGCTAATGATGAATCATTGCTGACAAGCAATGGCCTAGCTGTGCTAGTGCCTTTCTGACAACACAGAGACAGTTTCGATCCCGAACTTTACTACCTTTGGACACTCAACTCCCAACTGTTGCCAAATTCTTTTAGGGAAAGGTAGCTAATGCTTGCTCAGAAACTTGCTAAGAGTCAAAAGCTAATGTCAACATCAATCATCATGATAGTTTGCAAATTGAAACTTGTTATACGAGGGGAAAAAATACTTTTCTGAAAAAGACTTAAAAGCAAAACAACATATTACAAAGTACTACAATTTGAACTAAGAATGCAGATAAATAAACCAGTGGCAGGGTATAGCCAGTAAAAATAGGTACAAAGGAAATGGTTATATTTTAAATTACTCATTTTTACATTTTTAAAATATTGAAAAACTGTTTTAAATAAATACCAAAGTACACAGGGGGGAAAAACTAATTATTTTATAACTTTTGGGAACATTGGTGATCAGGAATTGATCATTGGGGATGATAGTGATCAGTGATTGGCCTTTTGATGTTAATGTTATTTAGTAATTGGTCACTGAGAAATAGACACATGAAAGTACAACTCGACTATTCACTCTGGAGGTGAGTCAAATTAATCTGTACTCACAACTCAGTAGTTGTTTCTGAACAAGATTGCTCCAGTTAGCTGCTAAAGACTAAGGCTACAAGAGTGGTAGTGGGGTCAGGTATTGATGTCAATTGAGGGGGTCTGAGGTCATTATTCTTTTTCACTGCTCAGGTGTTGAGTGGGGTTGAGGCAAGGGCTCTGTTCAGGCCGATTGAGTTCTTCCACTTCAACCTTGGCAAACAAACTTGGACATCCTTGGTGCATAATCATTTTAAAACAAGTTAGTTCCAGTGGAGTGGAAATCTTTAGAAAACTTGAATGTGAGTCCAACGTTGTGTAAACAATTTAAGAAAGACCCACTAAAGTTTTGTCTATGTAGTGCACTACTATGTAATGCACATAATAAGGTGCACGTCTGAAGGTCATTCAAAACCCACCCTTCCCCCAGTACCTCTCACAGACTTTGTTTTCCCCCTTTTGATTCACAGACTTTATATCTACCTGTGATATCTATAATGGCCTCCTGATATTTAGCACTTCTTATGTGCAGTATGCTGTATCATGATTTTTTTTTTACGGCTGATTTCCGAAACTGATTTTTTACAAGCAAACTGGCTGATTCCAATACCGATTATTATTATTTTTTTTTATCAAGCAACAATTAAGAAAGACTGTCTGTTTCTTTTCTCATCCAACACGTGAGAAGTCAAGCTGAACAAACGTCAATATCTACGCTTGAGCAGGGCGTGGCTGGTTCGCTCCCGCAACTTTAGGAAAGCGGCAAGTATCTGTGTATCAGTATCTTTATATTTCATAGACATTAACACCAAACAGCTTTGGCAAAAGAAAAAAATCCAGGAGGCAACATGGAAAAGCATTTAGAGGAACCAGACTCTCAAAGGACCCCCTCCTTTCCTTAGTGAGACCCAATCGTGGGATTATAAATCATTAAATCAAAAAGTTAAAGGAGCAGTAAGTATCCTTGTGAGACTATCCACTGAATAATGCTGAGTATAATCAAATAAGATGTGTATACATTTGAACATGCAACCCTCTAAAAGAACATTTGTTTGCTAGCTAGAATCCAAATTACTATTTAGCACAATTTATAATAAGGGATAATTGCCCTATGATTGATTACCAACCCATCCAGGGTGTATTCTTGCCTGGTGCCCTGTGTTCCCTGTGCTCTGGATCAATTTTGACCCTGATCTTGATAAAGCAGTTCTTAAAGATAGATAAATGGTGGATGTGTCTTATAGTGGAAGATCTTAGCATTAATATACACACAGAATATTCTAGTATCAACCAGGTGTCAGAGAATCATAGATACATGTATAATACATAGACACACGAACAATAACAAGTTATTTAAAACCATCCTGAATGAATACATCGGTTCCAGAGCCAGAAGCACCAATAATGACCTACTTCAGACTCAGCACTTTCACACATCACTGGGCGTTTTTGTGTGTATGTTTGTACATTCTACAAGGCATCAAATGTACACTGTAGCGCAAAATTGTATGGGGGTTGATCCAAGAACAGGGTGGAAGGCGAAAGATGAAATACATCACTGTATCATATCATATATGTCACAATTTTATTCTTTTAAAAATGTATAAAAACAAAACAAAAGGACAATTATATTCTAAAAAATAATAACATGCTGGTTAACTGGTAAGCCATGTGATCAGGTTAGTTAGTGTATCTCAAAAAAGTCTGCAATACCTCATATACAACAGCAGAAATACAACAAGTAAATAAACAAATAAAAGTATGCTGCCTGGTTAGACATTTTGTTTGACCAAATATTGAAGTAGAACCTTAATAGAGGTGAATATTAAGGCCATAATCAAATATTTTAATAATTAAGCATCAATCTATTTTAACATCATGAAGGATATGTTAATCATCTGATAAGATGAATGACTGAACTCTCCAGAAGATGCCTTGGTGTTGCTGAATGGAATGACTTAGGAAGTGAAACTGGAAGAAAACTCTCTCTCAACTCCTGTGCTTCCAGTGTGCTTTTGGTTCACACACATCACTACATCAAACAGACACTTGACAACTGATTCACCAGCCCCTATTTTATCTCCTTTACCAGGATAAATTAAAAAAAAAAAAGAAAGTAAGTTCCAGAAAACAAAGGCAAAGAGAAATCCCTCTTGGAAGATCAAAAACCAGGCACTTCATACTCAAGAGGTCAAAGAAGCATTATGGTTAAGAGAAAGATGCCTTAAGTGACTGCCAGGCCCCAAGGCCAGCTCACAAATAAACGAGTTGTTTCAAACTCTCTCTCTCTCCCTCTCTTTCTCTCTCTTTCTCTCTCTCTCTTTATACACACACACACACTCACACACACACACACACACACACACACACACACACACACACACACACACACACACACAGTGTCTAATCCCACAAAGACACTTCAAAAGGATCTAGCCTTTAGCGGGGGAAATGAAGTGCACAGCAATGTTCAATTAACAAGTCTGTTTAATGTTTTCTTCTCTTGTGTTTGTTGTTCTTGTTTACTTCAACTCTGATTCTCTCTATCATCACATCTGCATGCACACACACACACACACACACACACACAAACTGTAGACACACACAAAGTGCTGCAGTGAAACACTAACAACAATATACAGGTCTATCAGTCTATGAGGTCCTGTATGAAATAAATTGATAAAGGTGTATAGGTCAAGAGAGGATATATGGGTGCAGGTAAGGACAAAAGGATTGAGAATTTATACTAAATGAAAATGTACCAGTAATATTAAATGAAAGTATGATGTAGATGATGTAAAGGTGGAAGTATATACCAAAAAAACATTTTGTCTGGTAAAAGTTAAAAGTTAAACTCACCTTTAACTTACTTTTAGGTTAAGATTTATTTAAAATTAAGAGTAAATTATATACTAAGTACTTATAACTTACTTATTAATGTTCTCAAGTATTACAAACTGTATTTATGAAATATTAGGAACTTTAGTATTTGGTATTGTCCGGTCAAATATCTCAAAAATATATTTTTTTATTTCATTTTGAACAAACTACACACTCAAATCAAATTTGCCATACAGTATATAAATATAAGTAGCACAGTGTAGTTTGCTAATGACTAAATCATAAGTAAGGTATAATGTACATAAATATTTTTTACTATGAATTAAAATGTAATCTGCTGCTTAGCCTATTTATGCTCGGATTAGGGAAGCAAGTTTAGTATGAACTTGTGTTAGCAAAGAAACACGGGTTAATTAACTATGGCTAGCTATTAAATTACCATAATTTCCGGACTATTAAGCACACCCAAATATAAGATGCACCCACTGAATTTTACAAAGATTTTCATTTTGAACATAAATACACCGCACCTGTCTATAAGCCGATTCAGCCGCAATTTAATATAAAGCGTTTCATTGGTTCACCTTAACCCGTTAGCCAATTTCATTGGTCTAATGTTATGGGGCTCAGTTTTTTGGCTTGAATCTTGTGAAACTGGGAAAAACCCAGGAAAAATCCAAAATTGGCTGCTTCATTGTTTAAGCCGTGGGGTTCAAAACGTGGGAAAATACGGTATTTCATTTTACCTTAACATGTATTTTGACTAACATTTACAGAATAAGAGCTAGGGCTGTAAATTAAGTTTGACATTGCATTCTAGTAGCTTATCTATCTTCAAATGCACATAGCAAGCTATAGCATTAACTTGAAGCATGAGAAGGTCACCTCAGATGATACATTGGAATGATTCTTCAACAACAAATTAATTTGATTGAATGCAATACACTAAAACAAAAACTAAAATGAGCCCATTCTATTGATATCTGGCATTACTGGATAGATGAAAGAGGTGGGGAAACATTACTGTTACCATTTATAAGAAGTCTAAATATGCAAACATTTATAATACTATAAGTAAGCAACAAACACACCAAAATCTTTACATATTGTAATGAAGTGTAATTTCAGAAGGGACACAGATTGGAAACAGATCTCAATAAATTAGAGATGATGATAGGTAGAGGTGATGAAAGACCAAGACAAGAAAGGTTACAATTTCTTGCGTTAGGGTGTGCCTGATAATCAGGTACGGCCTTATTATTTCCTAAATCAAGAATTCTTAAACTGCACATCTGTGTTTCCTTCATTTGCTTCCCATTCTTGTTTCTTTCTGTTTATATCATTAAGATTATTGTTAATCTTCTATTTGTGTGTTTTATTAATGTATAATTTATTTTCTCTTTCATTTATCTTTTATTTTTGAAGATGTAGAATATTTATTCTCACTCCATTTAAGTCTTTAATCTTGTCTCTACTGGATTCTTCGGGAGGACATGTGAAGAAACGGTGCATCTTCAAAGATGACAAACTTCCATCAGTTTCTGGTTGAACAGTCCAAAAGAGGAAGAATCAATGAATCAATGAGGCATCAATTTTTGGGAAGTGCCATATGTTGAAGTAAACTTTGTGTTTACTTGCTAACAAGATTTTTATTGCTGAAAATGTCTGATTTATTTATTTGGATTACTCTCTGGTTTTTCCTTTGGTTTGATTATATATTGGTTTCTCATGTTCCGATCACTTATGTTATGAATCTGTTTGATTGTTGGTTCTTGTTGTAAATCTAGATTTTGCAAAGAAGCTGCCTTAGGAAATAGATTCTCACTCTCCCCTGTGTATGGTCTGTTAATGGCATATCTTATATAATACTCGATAGGCAAGTAGGCATATGATATGGGAAAAGGTATGGGATATATGGGGTTATTCAAGCGTTTCACAGCTCCAGGGTCTCTATTTCAATCCTGGGCTTGATTTATTGCTGTTTATCTTACCCAATGGATTTCCTCTGGAGTTTCTGGTTTCCTCTCACCTCCCAAACCATTCAGGTAGAAAAAAATAGTGACACAATGATTTCTAGGTGAAAAAATGTGGGCAAATGAATGTACAAGAAAGGACAGCTGTGTACAAGAGCGTATATGAGCAGGGCTGGTATGTACACCTGATAGCAGGTTAAGATAAATATAAACAGATGAGGACATGTGTCTAAAGATTAAATCAGGTATGCACAGGAAAAGACAAAAGAGGGCAGGTGTGTACAGCTGTGCATTCAATATGCATAAAAGGCAGTTGAAAACAGCAAAAATATAGCAAACTCTAAAAGAGAAATTCTAGTGATTTCAGTTTAGCAACTGCTGCACATTTCGTTCATTATCCATTAATGGTTGTGTGCAGTTGAAATAATATATTTAAATAAACAATTTAAAGTAGACAATGTAACTTTAGCTATAAAAATCGAAGAATGTCAGGCAAGGCACATTTCCTTACATGTAAAGCTGCACAAATTAGAATCTTTTACGAGTAAATATCCATGTGAACTATTGAATAATGCATTAATTAATAAATTAATTTAAAGATCAATATATTAGGTTAATTGTAGCACAAAAAGTTTAGTAAAAAGAGAGGACATTATTAAAAACAAATATATTAAATTTACACTCAACTGCAATCCAGCAAAGTCAACAGTACAAGAAAAACGATGGGTTACTTAACGTAACCCCGGTTCTTTGATAACAGAGTGAGGTGTTTCACTATGGGAATCGCTTTGGGCGTGACCAACTACGGACGCTCTAATGACACCACGTCTGTCTTGACAGACAGGTCGACCTGAGATCAGGCTCCGCCCCACCTTTATCCCACAGGTCGACCCCTTCTAACATCATTGCAGCGAGATTTCTTCCCGTCCCCGTGCAAGGAGGGAAGTGCTGGTGAAACACCTCACTCTGTTATCAAAGAACCGGGGTTACGTTAAGTAACCCATCGTTCTTTTTCTAACTTCGCTCGGTGTTTCACTATGGGAGATATAGACTGCTCCCGGATTGCACAGGTCAATCACATAGGCTCAGAACGCCTGGCACTCAGCACTGCATGTGCCAAGGATGACTCAGACACATCTAGTCCATAAACCCGCACAAAGGTGTGCGGTGTGGCCCAGCCAGCTGCCGCACAAATATCCTGAACAGAGACACCCTTAAGCAGGGCCCATGATGTCGCCATCCTCTAGTAGAGTGGGCCCTCAGACCCGTGGGAGCCTGAGAACCACAGCATTCATACGCTATAGATATAGCCTCCACAATCCAGCGGGACAGCCGCTGACTCGACAACGGCTTCCCTTTGTGAGGGGTAGCCCAAGACACAAACAGCTGGTCCGATTTTCTGAAACCCGCTGTTCTTTTGACATACGTATGGAGGGCCCGCACCGGGCACAAGGAACTCAAGCCATCCTCCTCCTGAGGTGGGTGAAAAGCCGAAAGTTCCGTAACGGGACATCTATAAGAAGAATCCACCACCTTAGGCACGAACGCCGGGTTAGGGTGAAAGGAAACCTTCGTGAGTCCAGGGGCGAACTGTAGACAGGACGGACTGACAGATAGGGCTTGCAGCTCGCTCACACGCTTAGCAGTCACTAGAGCCACAAGCAGCACCGTCTTAAGAGAAAGAAATTTCAGCCCTACGCCATCCACCGGCTCGAAGGGTGATGAGAAAGGGCTTCAAAACCAAGGACAGGTCCCACTGAGGCACTAACTGCCGAGACACCGGCCTTATACGGCGTGCACCTTTCATAAACTGGCTAATCAAAGGGTGCCGACCCGCAGGTTCGTTATTAAACCCGACGTGACATGCAGAAATAGCCGCCAGATACACTTTCAAAGTAGAAAAGCTCTCCTTTATCCAGCAAATCCTGGAAAACACAAAATGTCTCCCACAGAACACTGGAAAGAGACAATGTGACCGCGCCACACCACTCCTCAAAACCCGCCATTTATTGTCATAAAGCGTGCGAGTAGACGAGGCCCTGGCACTCTGGATAGTGTGTATAACCGACCGGGGCAAACCCGCTACACTCAAGTTCCACCTCTCACGGGCCAGGCCCAGAGAGCAATTCTGTCCAGGTGCGGATGATAAATCTCCCCGCCCGCCTGGGACAGAAGGTCCCTCCGTGGAGGGAGTGGCCAAGGCTGATCCGACAGTAGCTGAACTATTTCTGCGATCCAGTGCCTGGAAGCCCAACGTGGAGCTATCAGAATCAGTGACAAGCTGAGTTCTCTGACCCTGGCCAGGGTGGGGGAAATCAAGCTCAGTGGAGGGAACGCGTAGAGAAGAACGTTTGGCCACGGGTGGGCTAACGCATCCACACCCAACGGTGTATCTTCGTCCCTCAGAGAAAAGAACAGAGGACACTGAGCGTTTTCGCGAGGCGAGAGATCTACGGCGCCCGGCCGTATCTCTGCCATATATGCTCCACCACCTGAGTGTGCAGTTTCCATTCCCCGTACAGAGGGTTTCCCCTGGACAATAGATCTGCACCCCTGTTCTATACGCCTGGAACATGAGTCGCCCTGATGGACAAAAACCTTGTGTCGCACCACATTATCAGTTTCCTCACCAACTGATGCAGCTGGAGGGAGCGCACACCTCCCTGCCGGTTGATGTACGCGACCACTGTGGAATTGTCTGTTTTCACCAACACATGTCGGTCCTTTATAAAAGGCAGAAAGTGCTTCAGTGCCAGAAATACTGCCAACAACTCCAAGTAGTTTATATGTCTCGGGATCAGCTGTGGTGGCCACACGCCGTTCACAGCTCTGCCCATAAGGGTCGCACCCCAGCCCTTCAAAGACGTCCGTCGTCATAGTAACTCATGACGACACCGCCCCAAGGGAATCCCCGATCAAGAGTCGCGGGGCATCCCCATTGGCGGAGCGCTAAGACGCACGAATGTGTTATTTTTACCGGCCGATTGAGATGACGTCGGGGACATAAGCGCAACCGCGCGACCCATCTCTGAAAATCTCTCATCATGAGAAGTCCCAGACGCACCACAGAAATCACTGAGGCCATTAAACCCAGCATTCAGAGGCACACTCGGAACGGGACCATAGACCCAGCCCGAAAATGGGAGCGACACTGAATGAGAGATGCGATTCTCCTCTCTGTCAGCATGACTCGATAAGAGAGGAATTTATACTGAGTCCCAGATATTCGCGCACCGCGCGGGATACAAGCGGCTCTTTTCCCTGTTTATTTTGAAACCCAAGCTGCAGAGATGAGTGACTACGCTCTCCGCATCTCTGACCGCTTGCTCTCTTGACGAGGAGCATATCAGATAATCGTCTATATAAGACAAAATCCGAATGCCGCTGTTTCTCAACGGCAAAAGAGCCGCCCACACACTTGCTGAAAGTTCTCGGAGCGAGAGACAGTCCGACCGGAATGGTTTGAAACTCGTAGGCAGTGCTTCTGTGCGCAAACCTCAAATATTTTCTGTGTGACGGGTAAACGTCTATGTAAAATATGCGTCTGACAGATCGATCGTCACAAACCAATCGTTTGGACGGATCGACCGACAGAGTGCTTTGTGTGTCAACATTCTGAATGAATATTTTCTCAGGTGTCTGTTTAACACACGCAAATCCAAGATCGGACGGAGAGATGCGCCCTCTCTTCGGGATCACAAAGTACCGAGTAAAACCCTGACGGCTTTCCGCCTCCGGAACAACTCTGATTGCCCTTTGCTCAAAAGAGAGTCGATCTCGGTCGTTAGGACGCGAGCCGACTCCCCTTCGGCCACCGAGATCAACACACCGTTGAATCTGGGTGGTTTCATTGCAATTGAAGCCTGTATCCCGTGAAACCGTGTTTAAAACCCACGAAGGAACCGCGCATGCGCCGCCAATTGAAGAGGTGCGCAGAAAGGGAACCTGCGCGCACACAACTCTGGTCGCGCATTGATGACGCCACAACCGCCGCCGCCGCAGGGCTTCGCTGACAGAGCGAGCGCGCCCTCCAGTGGTAAAACTGGGGGGGTGCACGCCAGGATCTCGGGATTTTCGCACACTATCGCCCTCGGCTGATCGCCTGGATGCGAAAGTGCCACATTTATTGTGTTTTGTATTGTCGAACACATCGCCCTCAGCCCGTGGCTTGGATGCGATGATGTCATCTTTATTACGCAATCGTCTGAACTGACGTGCGAGGGAACAAATGTGGGGAGTGCTTGATGACACTGAACATTTTCCCTTAAGCCTCGAACTCGAGGAAAAACTAGAGAGGAAGCCCTTACGGAACTTAGAACCGGCTGTGTTCTCTTCTCCTTTTCTTCGCCAGCGGAGAAAGGAGGACAAAAGAACATTCGCGTGTTAGGTCCTCGGGGTGGGGCGGACGGTTTTTAGCCGCCGCGGCCGCAAATGAATGCTTTCCCCACGGTCCCGATCCATCCGATCTCGGACGTTGACCAGCTTGCTGTCCGCCGAGAGTCGATCTTGAGCTCCTAGCGTGTATCGGTCTTCCCCTCGCAGCCGCGGCTGCGGCAAAACCCCGTCGCGCTGGCTGAGGGGGCGTGCTCTGAGACAGCTTACGAGGCAAACAGAGGTTGAATGCTTCGTCCTCCTGTTTCCTGAGAGTGCTGGTTTCTCTCATCTTCTCTAGAGCAGGACCGAACAGACCTTTAGCGGGGTCGTAGGCAGCATCCATGACGTCCGCTTTCTGTGTGTCACCCAAGCCTGACAGGTTGAGCCACAACGCCTCTCACCTGACACAGTTAAACCCATCACGCCGCCGCAGCCCTGAACTGCGCCTCGTGAAGAGCGGAGAATTAGGTCGTTCACCACACAGATCTCGTCCCAAAGTACCGGGTTCGGTACTCCCGTGTCGAGCTGTCGTCCCATCTCCTCTAAAATCTCCGCCTGGTACGCGGACAGCAAAGTCACCGCGTTTAACGAGCACACTGACTGCGCTGCGTATTTGTACACCCTCTGATGGATGGGCGCCGTCAATCTCGATTTTCCCAGGCAGCGCAATTTGAGAGGAGGCAGATATGGAACGCCGATTCGGATGGAGGTGATAAGCCACTGAAGGCTCCACGGCTGGGGGTCCGGCCAACCCCAGCTCTTCCATCCCCTGAATCTCCAGCTTGGAGCACCCTTTGCGGAAGCTTGCTTTTGAAGGCTAGACCAGTAGCGAGACATTTCCTTCATGCAAGCTGGCACGGCAGGCAGGAGCTGTCTAGCGGCGGGTTGAGCAGGCGGCAGCCTTTTCCCGTCGTAAAGGTCTCTCACAGCTCCCTCCGCGTCCTGGGCCGTGGGCCAAGCTAGTCCTAGCTTCGCCGCGGCTCGTTTGCATACCTCGTGCAGGTTACCTTCGGCCTGTGAGGTTGCATCGCCCGCGCTCTGGGGTCTCGACTGTTGGGCCGGGAAGGGACCACTGTCGTCCTCATCCTCGTCCTCCATATCCAAGTCGAGGAGGTCTGAGTTCGCGTCTGCGTCCTCGTCGCACGGTCGCTCCTCATCCTCCGCGAGGAGGTTATCAAACAGAGGCGGCATGACCGGCGATTCGGCCTCCATCAGGTCCGCCCAGCTCGTGGAAGCTTGCGGCTGATGTTCGACGATCAGACCTCGCGGCGGCGCCGGACAGACACGGGTCCTGTTGGTTAGCCACCGCTACTCTCAGCCGCTCTCCAGATGTCTCACCGCAGCGACGCGCAGTGAGCGCATGCTTGAGGGTCCGCGAGCGACGTTTGAGCGTGCTTCGGGCCCATGCACGTGATGCACATCGGGTGAGGGTCCCTGCCCGAGATGGTCGCTCCACATGATGATGGACACGGGCGGGATACAACCTCCTGATCTTCGACTCATTCCCTTTGGTGGGGAGATGATCGAGACATGGCTGAGTACGGTTAATATTAGACTCGTCACAACACGTTAGTCCGCTGATGTTCGCAGGGTAGTTAGCCCTCGGCTTCGCCTGACGCGCTAAGCCTGCAATAGCTTGACGCTACTACGCCCCTACCGTGTAACTTAATACCCAGCAGGTGGAATAGGAATAGCTCGCCGACGCGGACGCTATTCCGTGATGTCGCCAGCACGATTCCGCACGACTGACCTCGCTCGGTGGCGGAATCCAATGACGGCCCGCACGATGAACAGTTAAGCGAAACCAGCCGAGAACAGGAAGTGCTGAGAGAGCTAGTGTAGTCCTCACGGAAGAAAGCGCGAATGATGTTAGAAGGGGTCGACCTGAGGGATAAAGGTGGGGCGGAGCCTGATCTCAGGTCGACCTGTCTGTCAAGACAGACGTGGTGTCATTAGAGCTTCCGTAGTTGGTCACGCCCAAAGCGATTCCCATAGTGAAACACCGAGCGAAGTTAGAAAAAGAACAGAAAACTTAAAAGAAGGCCACACATACAATGCATCCGGAAAGTATACACAGCGCTTCACCTTTTTCCATATTTTCTTATGTTATAGCCTTATTCCTACAAGAATTAAATTCATAATTTTCATCAAGATTCTACAAACAATACCCCATAATAATAACATAAAAAAGGAGTGTTTGAAATCTTTGAAAGTTTATTAAAAAATTCAAAAACTTATGTACATAAGTATTACAGCCTCAAGTCTTTTTAAATATGATTCTATAAGCTTGGTACACCATAGATTCTGTCATCTGCATTCTTCTTTGCATAACCTCTCAAGCTCCTTCAGGTTGGATCTCTCCAGAAATGTTCAATTGGATTCAAGTCTGGGCTCTGGTTGGGCCACATTGTCCCGTAGCCACTCCTCTGTTATCTTTGCTTTGTGCTTGGGGTCGGTTTCCTGTTAGAAGATGGCCTGTCAGCACAGTCTAAGGTCCAGAGTGCTCTGGAGCAGGTTTTCACTAAAAATAACTCCGTACATTGCTGCATTCATCTTTCCCTCAATCCTGACTAGTCTCCCAGTTCCTGCTGCTAAAAACCTCCCCACAGCATGATGCTGCCACCACCATGCTTCACTGTAGCAAGGGTATTGGCCAGGTGATGAGTGGTGCCTGGTTTGCTTCAGGCATGAGGCTTGGCATTGAGGCCAAAAAGTTCAATCTTTTTTCTCATGGTCTAAGAGTCCTTCAGGTGCCTTTTGGCAAACTTCAGGCAGGCTGTCATGTGCCTTTTACTGAAAAGTGGCTTCCGTCTGGCCACTCTACTATACAGGCATGCTTGGTGGAGTGCTGCAGAGATGGAGGTTCTTGATATATAAAGGTTCTCTTCTCTCCACAGCGAAATGCTGGAGCTCTTTCAGAGTGTCTATCGGGTTCTTGGTCACCTCCCTGACTAAGGCCCTTCACCCCGCCGATCGCTTAGGCTCAGAGGTCTACAGACAATTCCTTGGACTTCATGGCTTGGTTTGTGCCCTGACATGCACTGTTAACTGTGGGACCTTATATTATACACACAGGTGTGTGCCTTTCCAAATCACGTCCAATCAACTGAATTTACCACAGGTGGATTCCAATCATGTTGTAGAAACATCCAAAGGATAATCAGTGGAAACAGAATGCACCAGAACTGATTTTTGAGTGTCATGGCAAAGGATGTGAATAGTTATATACATGTGATTTTTATTTACATTTATATATATATATATATATATATATATATATATATATATATATATATATATATATATATATATATATATATATATATAACATTTTATATATTTATATTCTTTTATGTTGTCATTATGGGGTATTGTTTGTAAAAGTTTGAGAAAAATAATGAATTTGATCCATTTTGGAATAACGCTGTAACATAACAAAATGTGGGAAAAGTGAAGCGCTGTGAATACTTTCCGGATGCACTTTATATCAAAAACATGCAAAACTTCATACAGATAATAATCCAATCCTGGGAACCTAAAGCTTTGAGGTGCAACTTTGCTGCAGATCTCAGAATGTAATTAATGTTAAAATAATACATTTTTGCATGCAGTTTTAAAAAGTCAGTTTTTAGTGATCTGGAAAAACAAGAACTTTGATGGAGGGAGAATCAGAAGTTTACTACTGTGAAAGAATGATGACTTGATTTCTGGTGTATGAAATCTTACTTTTGGTTTTATACTGAGAGCCAGCAAGATATATTAATTAGTTTGTATAATTGTAAATAAGAATTAAATTATTACAGTTTTTTAAAAAATAAATGTAATAATCTGTTCATAATACTTGGACTCAGTAGTCATTAATAAATAAATGTGAGCATTTTATATCCATTATATCCAGCAGAGATATCCTTTTGATCCTTCTCTGTTTTCTTGACTGCTGTGTCTGAAGTTTCCCATTTCTAATGCATTATTAAGCTAATAGAGCTAATGAAGCTAGCACACAGATGACTGTTTGAATATGTTATCAATGATATGGTAGATGTATATTTTTCCAGCAAACAATGGTAGATCATTCAAACCCTTTTTTTTGGCTATGACACTAATGGCATCTTTACACTCAGAGTTACACACAAATCAGGAAAGTAAGAACTAGATTAGATCTCTACTGTGAACACAACTGGAGGTATATTAAGTGTAAGGAATGCATTTTGAACACAGCGTTGATATGAATTTCAAAAAACTGAAAAATGCTGAAACTGATACTGATACTGATACAACAAAGCCACCATAATGAGTATTTCCTTCTGTTTTCCCTGCAGTGTGTCCACCTTCTGAGCCATAAACAGCTTCTTAGATATAAAACCTTGAAGACTAATTGCAAAGTAATGAGATTAATTTGCAAGCATACACTTGTTTGTATGTTACTTGTAGACGCATTTGATGAATCCCAGTTGTACACAAAACTAACGTCTATGCGTAAGATAAAGTTCAGTGGCGGGTCGTCAGGGCCCGCAAGCCCCTCTCTACTGAATTAGACTCTATCAGAATCACTGACTTATTTTTCAATTAATAATTTAATTAATATTTTTTTGTCTATGAATACGTATTAAATTATTCCCATTAGTCTTTATTCTTCAGATGCAGTGCACCCAAGTGTCTGTATGAGTTTCTATTCAATCAGATTTCAGCAGTCACATTACACATTGCCGTAAGAGCAGCGCCGTGAGCACTGTGGGCTTTTTTTTTTTTACCATAACTCTATGTTGCCTGAAGATGTAATTTTAACCAATAAAACTGCAATTTGGTCACTCCGATGCCCACTCGCAAGCTTCAGAACACGTCAGCATTTTCACGTACTTTGAATGGATGGTCAGAGAGCATGCAAGTCAGAGCTATCAAAATGCATTCATAGTTTCTATAGCCATGACATCATAATGATGGTATTAGGAAGTAGATTGACTCGGGTAGGACACCACTGAAATGCACAGCCTGCCACTATCTAAGATGTATCTTATCATTATATGTACCTTGGCCTTAAATTTACCCAATATTGATAACTGATGGCCATTCTCATTATGTTGATGGTGTGGCATTCTGTATGTAAATTTCAATGTATCTTTCATTCACACTTACTGGAGAAGTATTGCTTTTGTCGAGGACATATAGGGACAGACAGACAGTGTGTTGCTTACCGCATCTGACCCAGTGTGCAGCATGTGCATTGTGTGTGACAGTGTAACAGCAGCGATGGCGGTTCTGCTGTAACTCGCTCCACTTGATATTGATGGCAGCGTTTTGTTCCACATCGGCACTTGGCCTCTCGAACAGAGAGATCCCCGCCGACCTAAAACATATAGCACTCACCTCAGACGCAGAGAGAAAATACAAACAGTAAATTTAACAGATGAAGGCCAAAAGCAGAAAACAACATGTCACAGATTAAACTGTAGACTTTGAACTGTAGAAAATGTTTAACATATTTTAATTATTGTTTTGAGGTAATATTGGTGATTTATAGTAAAAGCTAGCATAGTACCATTTATATAACTTATGCTTGTACCAAAAGAACCTAATTAAGAGTTAATAGGTCAAGAAGGTCACATACTAATCAGAGAACAGAAGTTCTTTTTAATGTTCCTAGCCTGACATAAAACTTGCAGAGGTGAAAAAAGCAATTAAATATTCTATTAAAGAAAAGGTACTGTTATTAGATATTTTATAATGAAAATTTAAAGTACGAGTAAAGTTACCAGGCTAGAAAATCTGCTCAAGTAAACGTAAAAAGTAGCTCATTTGAAATTTACTTAGAGTAAAATTTACAGAGTAAATTTTTTAAGCAGCGGGGGGATTCTAATGTAGTTCAAAAAAGGCAAGGAGACTAGTTGTTTTTTATTGATGAAATACCTTTAAAAATAAAGTGCAATAATATAATAATATAATATAATATAAAAAAAAACACTACAGTCTATGACTTTAATGTCCTGTTATGAAGTCATTATGATAATGAGAGAAATCGCAAATGCAGATTTATAATTTAGACAATGAGCGCAGGCATCAAACAAATTATAGTTCAAATTTTTGTTCGATTTCACATTCAGCTTGGTCTGCATCACTGGTATCAGTCTTATCCATTTCCATCTTTTTTTCTTGAGTTTAGCGGGTTTGCTTTTCTGCCATTAATTTTTTAATTTTTTAAAGGAGAAGTACACAAAAAACTACTCAATTACAGTCAATGTGAGTAAATGTAATTCATTTCATTCCATGTATGAAAACTTGTTTGTTTGCTCATTTGATTTGATCATCACACTGCTGAGGACAAGCAATATATCAAATTCATATACTGTAAATATACTGATCACCCGCACAATACAGTGCCCCTCCTGCTACAGGTGAAAATATGTATACAAAAAAAGCAGACAAATGTACAATGAACTTTTTGGTACATTTTAAATGGCAAGTATACATATAAATATATAGAAGAAAGTCAATATTCAGTGTTCCTTAATCTGTCCTTATCTACTGGGATTTCCTTGTGTCTTATTCTCAAGCCAGCTATCTAACATTGTTCTTACCTCTACTGTCATTGACACTACTCTCTACATTTACACCTCTGTTCTCCAACTGTATTTAAACCTGCCCATACCTGTTCTGACTTGCACTTGCATTCACATTTCTTGTCAACTGGACAAATCCGTCCTCCTGATGTGTATTTCCCCTATCCTCACCACTCCTCCTACTGTACACATCTGCCTTTTCCCTTGTTCTCACTTGTAAAAATTTGCCCATAGCTTTTTTTGGAGACCTTTTACCTGTACTCGCATTTACATCTTTCATCAACTGTTCACATATGTCCTCCCACTGTGCTCATCTGTCCTTCGCATGTTTTCAGTAGAAGAACCTGTCCACAAACACTCTGATTTTGCACTGGCATTGATATTACTCCTTACCTGTAAATATCTGCACTCACACTGTACTTATCAGTCTCCACCTCTCCTGACATATTTATATCTACCCTCCCAATATACTAATTTTCTTCTTATTCCTCCTGTCCTCACCTGTACACATCTGTCCTCCCAATATATTCATCTGTCCTCCGCTTGCCCATACATGTTCTTTCTTTACTAACTGTCATATCTGTTTTTATCGACTGTACTTTTCAACTCTAACCTCTCCCCCCATACCTCGATACCCCAACCCCTCCATGTGTCTTCACCAATTGTGGCCTGTCTTATTAGCTACTTACTGGATGATTTCTGTACTCATCTGCAAACACCTGTTTCATGTTCCCTTTGTGAATGAAATCAATAGAATATGGACAGACGGTTTTTTGTGAGGATTTGTGACCCAGCAAATATAAAATGAATTTAGTTGGTCATTAATATTTGATAACTGATCAAATATGTGTGGCAGGTAGTGGTTCCTGTTGGAAATCATTTCAAAGCTCACCTGTCCTGCCACATCTCCAAAGCTGAGGACGGCATTTTCAGGTCTCGCAGGATCGTACCAATAATGTAGGCAGATGGGAGTGTGTCGCAGGCTATGAATTTTATATTGACAGCTGAACTCTTGTTTTGAGAGCAGATCATAAAAGCATATCTCCTTACTGGTGAAGGAAACAGCGATCTAAAGCAGAGATCGGAAGACAGGACAGATTAAAAAATGACATATATGCATACAAAATAACTCAAAGGAAAGAGAAGCAATAGAAATAATTTAGTTATATGAATTTTACATTTTAATAATTAGATTAAAATTTAACTTAAACTTAATTTTTTCTATCTCATTTCTAAGATAGTTACAGTACATATGGATTTAAGCAAAGAAAAAACAAATAGGCATTTATAATATGAATTGGCAAAACCCTAGGCTAGAACATTTTGCCACAGAGTGTGCCGATGTGGCAGAACATGATAGCAGATAAAGCAGAGCAGCATCCCTGGAGCAAATAAGGTTAAGGACCTAGCTCATGAGCCCAGCAATTTGTGGTGCTGGGGCTTAAACCTTTGACCTTTTGGTCAGCAGGAGCCTTAAACACAGAGGCACCATAAGTAGAGTTAATAAGCAAAGCTGGCAACAATCAGAAAAAGAATTCTTCATTTTCTAATAATCTTGTTCAGAGCACGCTTAAAAAATTTCATCATAGAAAATACATACACTGCTAATAGGTGTAAGTTTCTCACTACTTTACACACATGTACATTTAATATACACACACCAAATGTTTGCAGACACCTGGTCATTAGTATAGTATGTGCTTTTTTAACATCGCATCTCACATCCAGTCCCAGTTTGCTTTTATAATTCCCTTCAGTCTTCTGGGATGCTCTTCTGGGATGTTTCACCAGATTGTGGAGTGTGCTTGTGGGCATTTGTGTTTATCAGCCACAAGGGTGTTAGGAAAGATGTAGGGTGAGAAGGCTTGGGGTGCACTCAGTATTCCAATTTATATCAAAGGTGTTCAGTACAGTTGAGATCAGAGCTCTATAGCAGGCCACTCGAGATCTTTCTCTTCAAACCATGTAAACTATATCTTCATGCAGCTTGCATTGTGCACAGGGGCATTGCCATGATGGAACAGGTTTGGGTTTCCAAGTTCAAGTGAATGTAATATTTTTTTAATATTGCATCCAAAGACACCCTAAACAATTCTATAAGGTATGTATATGTACAAAGTACAACCAGTCTATTACTGCTTATTTATGTTGCACACCATGGGCAGAGATCAAATCGTTCTTGTCATGAAGCATATAATGACAACACAGACTTGTGGCAACAACAGTGCTGTCACACATTGGTTTTCAATGAGGGGTGGATTAAAGAATAAGAAGCTCTGTAATGTATGAATAGGTGCACCTGTGTGTGGTCAAGTAGGCAAATGTATTTGCAGACATGTATTGAATGTCTCAAGGATCTTAATGAATGCGATGTTTATTCCTCACTTCCCGGTTTCGGCACCAATGGTAGTTAACAAGGGCACCGAGGAAACAGGAGGCAGGCTTTTTGAAGGATATGACTAGGTGCTTTATCATTTATATTTTAACAGAAATTAACAAGTAATAAGGTGATCCAGTGAAACAAACAGTAAAATATTCTATTAATTTAGCACCTTACACTTCAATGTTTATTACATAGTTATAAGATGATTATGTCTCTCAATGTACTTACTTTGTGGACGTTAGGCAGCACCACCAAACCCGTAACCCAGAGATCTTTGGGTTTGACTGAATCATTGTGGAGCTTGTGTTTCTTGAGAAGTGTTAGATGATCAGTCCACATCGCCATCATGCCCTCTTTACTCACACTCAAGTAGCAGCCAGTGCTCAGGTGAACCAGACTTTGGATTTGCTCTCTGTGAGGGACATGTAGAAGGCGAGGCGAGCACCAACGTGGCACTGCAGACATGGTAGCTTGCTCTTGTCTCTCTGAAAGTCCCAGAAGAAGGTAAGATGCGAGGCGATGCCAGTCCACCCAGCCCTCCCTGGAAACGTCCACATTGTCAAATAAACACTCGTATTCCTCTCGAGAGCCACGGCCAATCACGGAGTGGAACTGTTCTACAAAATCTTCCCTATGCATTGGCGTTGAATCACCAGAGCCACTGCACGACTGAAATCAAAAAATAATAATAAAATTGGGTTTGATATTTTAACGGAAGTAATAAAAAATAAGAATAACTCCAGTCAGATATAACGCTTCGATATCAAAGATGTGTTTCTGTTTCAGAAAGTTGTTGGTTTGTTCAAGGAACAAATGTAAAACAATAACCTGGTGTAGAAGTGATTTTTAGACATTAAAACTGTAGGTCAATAATACATCGTTATATTCCACAGTGCTGCCAGTGTTTACCAATATTGAAATATTGGTATTGATAACTGTCAGGTTGTTTTTTTTTGCAGAAGCCAAAAGAAAATGGTAGTTAAAATAGAATTTGATTCAATGATCAAACATCAGAATAATGCAGAAACACCACGGTCTCATCAATTTTTACAGAATCAAAGAACACTTTCCATGTGTATGCCAAAGCATAATTCTTACTTTTACCTGTTTATCACCTCTGCTGGATATGTGCTTTTATGGAAGACCATTTATACTAAAATCTAACAAAGTATCCAAAAAATAAAAAATAAACAATGAGATGGAACAGTAATGAAAATCCATACTTTAAATAAAAATAGTCTAGTATTATCGAATGGTCGCTTAAATGTATTTATACATTTAATATATTTCTTTATTTCACTTCAGGTATTGATTTTAAAACAGCCTTTTTGAAGGTTTTCCAGTTGGGACAAGGTAAAACATCAATTTTTTTTACCTACAGCATGTTTATTTATTAAAATGTCCAATTATTTAAGCATTTTCTATTAAAAGAAGAAGAGAAAGAGGTAGAAAAAACTCTATGTCTAGTCTTAATTATGCCTTTTTTTTATTATGCTATTGTCACTAATCATTGAATTAATATTGTGAACTGCTGATTTTTAACTTATTTGACTTATCTTTTATTTACTTATTTTGGACGCATATAAAATCCCATACCTACTTTCCTGAACATAAGTAAGATGGGAAAAAAATGGAAAGATCAAGAAGTCCTTAACCTCATAATCCAAGCTTCCTTACTCACTCAAGTGCACACACACACACACACATATTAAAACACTGTCTCATCTACCCTGCTAAAGCTCACTGATCTCACCTGAAACAGCTTCTGCATCTTGATGAAGTCCTCTATGCTCAGCCGACTCTCAAGCATCTCCACGTCCCTCCCTGTTGCCATGGTTTTAGCTGTCAATCAAAGCCTAGAGGACACAAGTGTGCATTTCCTTTGGGTAAAAAAGGCAAAGTTCACAAAGAGACCAACTCTGCTACCCAGCACAGGATTAGTCAGAGATGCAACACTGAGGTGAGAGTTAATGAATCCAGACTGCTGGGATGCCTTGAGTAATTATAAAATCTCTATGAATTATCTACACATATTAGGGGTTTTTTTTGTAACAAAATAAACAACTAAAACTAGAACAGAATTAAGATGCAGATAAGAGATGCACCCAATAAAATGACCTGGCAGTGACCCTTTCGAGCAAAAACTCCGCAAAGAAAAACATCTACAAAGGAACTTAAAAAGCCTGACTTCAGAGGAGGAATAAGCTTAATATGAATTTTGAGAGCGGCCTTTTTACCAGCAACTCTTGTGAAGAGGGTTTAGACTGAAAGATGAATCACCACCGAGAAAGAATAATGCTGGGGATACAGTACAATCCTTTTTTATTTTTTTTAAGAAAGGGACAACAGGTCTGCAGCAATTTCCCAAAGAATTTCCACTGAATACATGGACAATGTTGAAAGTAGGATCATATAAGAACACAAACACATGCTTCATTTGAAAATCTATAAATACATTTCTAAGAAATTAACTGGTAAACCTAATTTTTAGATGAAGCATACATCAGGACCCACTTCTCTCTCTAAAAAAACATCATACAAATTCTGAGACCGTACCTCTGTTTTCTCAAAGGGAAGCATTAGATATTAATTTATTATTTAAAAAGGAACATTAGTATAGCCAAAGGGTGTATATATTTAGGAGTGTGCCATGGAACATCAGCTCATAGTCGGAGATGGAAAACCTAGAGTTTTTTTAAGCCATTTAATTGTCCCTAGTCATCAAATGTGTGCTTGGATGTAAGAAAACGTGCCGTAGATACACACATATTAGATTTAATATTGTTTTAATACCATGAATCATAAGGTTTCTCAGAGGTATATATATCAGGAATCACTGAGGCTGTGATTCAAAATGTAATATAGTATGTATTATGCAGGAATGATCATTTTATATGACTTTCTGTTATTCAAATGCAACAGCCAGATGCAGAATACTTTTTGGTTTTAATGCAAAGAATATCGAGTTAACTGTTCCTAGATGTAGACAGAAATTATGCACTGAGGCGCTGGGGAAAAAAAGATTTAGAACTTTTGGAACTGGAGTACAATGCAAATAAAGTGCAAATATTACTAGCACCAAGCATGGGGTTCCTGGTGGTCTAGTGGTTAGGAACCGCTACGGCTCGGGTTCCATCCCCGGTCAGGGAACCAACCCCAGCCACTCTTAGTGCCGGTCCCAAGCACGGATAAATGGGGAGGGTTGCGTTAGGAAGGGCATCCAGCGTAAAAACGTGCCAAATCAAACATGCGGATGATCCGCTGTGACGACCCCTAATGGGAGAAGCCGAAAGAAAGTTTATTACTAGCACCAAGCATAAACAGTTGATATGTAGAGATTGTTGAATATGTAGTTGGTTTTTAGTTTTTATAGATCCATAAGGTCTGCATAAGATTTTATCTGAACAGTTCAGACCTCGAAACCTTTTTAAAATTGTCTGATTGAATCCCCACCAATTTTGGAAAGTGTAGTCTTTATACACCATATAGATTGTGGACACCCGATCATTTGATTCAGGTGTGCTTAATGTCACATTTCACATTTAATCCCCACAAATACCTTCACTCTTATGACATGTTCCACTAGATTTTGGAGTGTACTTGTGTAGAGATTTGTGATCATTCAGATACAAATTAGATACTGACATGTGATGAGGAGGTTTGGGGTACATTCAGTGTTCCAATTCATCCTAGAAGTGTTCAATCGGATTGAAATCAGAGCTCTATAGCAGTCCAATCAAATCCATTCTATTCCTTTTTAAACCATATCTTCATGAAGCTAGCTCTGTGCACAGGGATATTGTAGTGCTAGAACAAGTTTATTTCTCCTAGTTCAAGTCAAAGCAGAAACAGTAAATTATCTACCTTTGACTTTGTGGTAATGGTTTGGGGAAGAAGCACAGATGGTTGGAAAACTCAGGCATCCCAATACCTATTTTCTAAAATATTATCCAACCATTATCTGAAAAAATTTTATAAATCCTTCACACGCTTACATTTCTCTGAAAGTCTCCTTCGTGATAAACCTCTCATATCCAAGCTACTAGAACTTAAAATAGAACTAGGATTTCAAGATTTCTTTTCCTGTATGCTTTGCTGCTTAAATTACACATAATAAAATTAATTAATGTTTAAAGATTGTTACAGTGTGATATTGTGGCAAAGACAAGCATAATGTAAGGTTTAATAAAAAGCTGTAGTTTTTATGGAAATCAAGCTTATTTCTTTACTTTCCCTTTTCTTTCTAACAAACTGTAAAGTGCATGTTAAAGTACTTTTCAACCATCACATTGTTCTGTTATTGTGTTTATTAAACTGAATGTTTCAAAACTGAAGCTACACCTATGATATTAGATGTTATGTGTGAAAAGCCAAATTTAGAGTTATAAAAAAAATATAGAAAAAGAACACACCAGATTTATATGTGCGTAATGAGGTTATAAAGGATCAGAGCAACAGAAATATGGGGGAAATGCTGTTGGAGATTACACTAAGAATATCACAACAATCAGGGTCAAGTGGCACACGGGTTATTTTTACAATAAGCACCAATGAATAGTGCCATGTTACGCATTTTGATTACTGTCATTAAATTCTATGCAACAAAGAATCAGCTACGGATATAGATTGTCTCATTGTGACACAATTCATTTGAAAAAAAACATCAATAGAAATCAATGAATTCTAAAGTGACATAAAAAAAATCCCTACCTATCACTCTTTGTGTGAAGTGGGTCCAGCACATGAAAGCTTCTCACAAGGCTCTTTAGCAAAAAGGCTCAAAAAAGTTTGGGTGTTGGGCATGTGGGGATATAAACTCCTTTAAAATTCTCTACAACACTAAGTGGAGTTCTAAGAAACAGACAGAGGAAAAAGTCCTGCAAGAACCGAGAGAAGTCGTCTTGAGTTGTAGCACTGCTGGTGGTTAATCGAAACAGATGCCACACACATACACACATCTACACAACACTTTTCTTTTATGATCTTTCTCTTTTAAAGCCCATCCAGGTCTCCAGGCAACAAGGGACCGAGACGAGGACGTGTTTATGCGTCCAAGCCATTCCTCTTTTCACAGATTGGACACTAGAGAAAAGCTTATCTGAGCCTGGGGCGCATTTTTCCCCAACACACACACACACATACACACACTGGAGAGAGGCAACGGGGAAAGAGTTTTATTACAGTTTCCACATCTCTCGCTTTCCTGGCTCTCGAGGGCTTTAAACAATTGTTGTCCAGGGCTTCAGTGAGAACAAAAGCTTTATTTTCTCTCTCGCCACTAACACACACACACACACCATAACAAACCATCACCCCGGAAACCCATTAGCGCTGCATTTACACACAAAGCTCAGCACTATATTTTATATAAAATACTCTTAATTGTCACTTACACACACCTTTCCAGTCATACTTTCAGTTGTCTTTACTTGATCAGCTATTTAACAATGATATTAAGGGTCCTTAAGAGTAGACTTATTATACACAAAACAGGTCTTTCAAGCTAGAGATCATGTCTGACAAATCACATTATGAGGCTGAGAGCTATGTATCTTTTTCACTTCCCTGAAGCATCATATGCGTAACTTTTCCAGACAGTTACATGACTGCTGCTTTTTTTTTTTTCATTGACACAACTTTACATAGAGTAGCAACAGCTGGTACACCCAAGACCCTTGATCTTGAGCTGAGATTACTGGCTGTGTCGAGTTTCCCACGTTCATCCCGTGTTCATGTGAGTTTTCACTGGGTTCTTCAATTTCCTCCAAACTCCCAAAAACATGCCAGCAGGTGGATTGCCTCTAGGTGTGAATGTATGTGTGCTTTGCATTTCCCATTTATAGTGGCACCCTGTCTGTTGTGTCACAAGCAGCACATCCTGAGTGTATTCCAGTGTGCTCCACCACCCAGTTTTCCCTGAATAGACTCCAACACAAACCTGGTATTTTGTTGTTTATTGTTTATTTGGTATTTATGGCATTTAGACCTAGTAAGAAACACTTATCCAGAGTAACTTATTTATACAACTGAGCAGTCAGGGAAATTTTGTGGGATTTGAACTCATGATCGAAGATTTCTGATCAGAAGTCCACCCAATCTTACTTAATCAAAATAAAGCAGTTACTGATGAATGAATGAATTATGTAACAGGCACTTTTTTTAACTCGCACCTGAGGGTGAAGCTGATGCAATACTGTTAGAGAAAATTTTAAATAGAAAAATAAATCGGAAAGTTGACTCAGGGCAGCGGCAATCAAGCGAAGTCTGAGTGCTAGCAGGCTGATGGTAGACAAAAAATAAGCTCTTGTTAATAGTACGAGGTTCTGATCAGTACCATCCTACACACACACTGAACAATTTATTACACTAATACTGGGTAGGATCTTACGTTGCTCTCAAAACAGCTCTAGTACTTTATAGCATGGATTCTACAGAATATTGCAAAAATGGATTTGGGATTCTGGTCATGTTGATGTGACATCATCACGGAGATAGTGTACATTTTTCAAGAGCAATTTCATGCTCCCATTCTACTACATCCCAAATGTGCTCTATTGGATTCAGATCAGGGACTAGGAAGGCCACTGAATAACCCTTAACCCAGTGTTATGTGCATGAGACCAGTTTAAGATGACTTTTGTTTTGTGTTATCATGCTGGATGTAGCTATTAGAGGAAGGATAACTTGTGGCCATAAAGAGATGCAACAATACTTAAATAGGTTGTGGTATTTGAGTGACGATTGATTAGCCCAAAGTGTGTCAATTCCTCACAACATTACAGCGCCTCCACCAGGACTGGACTGTTTAAACAAGGCAGGTTAAGTCCATTGATTCATGTTGCCGGGACCAAATTCTTATTCAAATCAATCTTTTTGTCTGAGCAGAAATCAAGATTCAGTAGACCAACATTTGTCCTGTCTTTAAGTGTGTAGTTTTGGTAAGGCTATATCCACCAAGCAATCTGAGGACACCCTTAATCAGAACAACTTCCCTTAGCAATTTAGCAATTAAGGATTAAGGGCCTTGCTCAAGGGCCCAATGGTCGCAGCTTGTGGTGCTGGGTTTGAACCAATAATCTTCCAATCAGAAGTCTAACATCTATCCACTAAACTAATATGTACCGCTTAAATTGTACAAAGAGGTTACCTTGAGTTATAGAAGCTTCTCTTTCTCTACTCTCTAATCATGAAAGCATTGGTATATTTTTTTAAAAGTTATCTCTAGAGACTGTATGTGAAAATCTTAACAATCCTTCCATGGTGAGATCACTTTATTCCCCATTCTGATGGTTTATAACAGAATTGGCTTGTATCTGGATGATTTTATTTATTACACTACAAAGAGCTAATTAGAATTAAGGTGTAGAAACATCGTAGCAACGATCAAGAGATTTGGAAGGCACCTGAGCTCATTTTTAAGGGTTGTTACAGAGGGTCTGAATACTTACATACGTGATATTTTAGAAGAAAAAGCACTTAATGCTGACATACATGTGATATTTCAGGTTTCTCTTTTTAGAATGTAGTTTTTACTTTGTCATCATGGGGTACTGAGTAGATTTATAGGGGGAAAAAACTTTATTTGAATGATTGTAGTATCAAGCTGCAACATAAAATTGAAAAAATTAAAGGGGGTCTCAATACTTTCTCAAAGCTCTGTGTGTTGATTAGATAGATAGATAGATAGATAGATAGATAGATAGATAGATAGATAGATAGATAGATAGATAGATAGATAGATAGATAGATAGATAGATAGATAGATAGATAGATATGCCTGCTGGTATAAAGTTTCGTTTATCATAAAAATTCACAAGAAACAATTATCATTGTTGGATGTGCATTTCCAAAGCTACTTTTAATTGTTGTTTTCTTTTAACAACACTGGATATTGACTCATTCATCAATTTGCCCAATGACGTAGTCACTGAGTTTGGACCCAGTCTTCTGACCCCAATCATATCTTCTTAACAAAACTATATTTCAAGGAGAGCAATAGAGCCAAAACAATTCATTTTCCCACGGCGCAAACCCTCCGGGATCATTTGTGACTCTGATTTCTACACATTATTTAATGGTCCGAGATAAAAAATAATTAACTGATCAGCACTTTCATGCGTGAAGATAATGTTTCAAATCAGGTCACAGACATTTAATTCAATATCCATTTTAAAACAGGAGCTTTTCAGTAATTAAAAATATAAATGAGATAAGGGACACCATGACGCGTTTCTATCAAATTCTTTGGGTAAAAGATGATGTCCACTATACTTTATTCAGGCTAGAAGTCATTCCGGGCAATGAGATACGCCTCTTTAAATCCTCCACTCTGAATATTCATTGCTATGTTGTATAAGCTGCATTCCTGTAGCAGGCATTTTTATTTTCCCAGAAATAACCTAGATGTGGTCTAGATTACAAATTGTCCTATTGTTTTAGGGAATTATCTGCTACCGGAGCTGAAGCCTTATAGTCAGTGAAGCTTATTGTACTATTATATCTGATTATTAACTATGACAACTACATGTATGATCTTGTTTAGGAAAACTGCTATGTAGAAAGTAACAATGTCTAATAAAAAAAAACTAAAATACATTTACTAGACAGTGTCCTTAACTTTCATACAACAATAAGGACACATAATCCATATCCTTCTCTTCCTGTCACCCCTCTTCTCTCTCTCACGAGTTTAACATGCTCCTGAGGTTCCATTGACCACTGTTCCTTCAGTAGATCTTTCCACTTCGTGCCTCTGGATAGTGTTATCTTCGACTGGAGGTCACTCTGTACAGCTGGGGACGGTTTCTCTTCAACGCCTTGGGTGGTTCCATGAAATTCAGGAGTAAAAACGGGAGCTTTGAGGATGGATTTGGACTGTAGTTGATGTCAACAATCTCCTACACTGACTCAGGATTACAGTTTGCTTCTGATTATCACCACTGAAGCCCGCAACATCGTTTATCTGCTATAAATGGACATTCGGTGCAACCCAGATGAGGTTGGGTTCCCTCTTGAGTCTGGTTCCTTTCAAGGTTTCTTCCTTATGCCATCTTGGGGGTTTTTTCCTTGCCACAGTCGCCACCAGCTTCCTCACCAGGGTCAAACTTACACTAATAAAGAATTAAGATGTTCCTTTTCACCACATTATCTGTGTAAAGCTGCTTTGAGACAATGTTCATGGTTAAAAGCGCTACACAAATAAAAATGAATTGAATAGAATATTTTACAGAGCCCTATAATCTAGAGCAGAGATTCCCAAATATTTTCCTACAAAAAGCCAAAAATCAAACTTGACCAAAAAACTGTTGCATTATACCACACATTATATTACAATTAAAGTCACCATTGTTCCTCATTTATGATTTTATATTTAGAAATAATTAAATGGAAACTATTACTCTGTAATCTGCTTAACAAATGCAATTATATTTTCAACATTGTAGTTCAGTGAAACTTACAGTATGATGAAAACAATCTAATTTATTGTTGATTTCAATGCCAAAAACTGCTATTCAGTAACCTCTAATGAGATACATGAAGTTGGTTATTGTTTTTCCGATTGGCTCTTTTTTTCTTTTCACATATAAGGTATGACTGGCCTAATCAAAGGCCACCACAGGCCAACTTTGGCCTGAGAGTCCTTGTTTGTGCATCTCTGCTCTAGAAACACTTAATAAAATACTTTTCTAGCTTCAGATAAAAAAGAAAACGATTAAAGAAGCATACTAACTGGACAACATGGCTTCCAATGGCTTAAAAACATCAACTAGCAGTTAGGGTAATATTTGTTCCTATTAACAATAAAAATTAAATTGTTGGAAATGCTTGTAAAAGCACATTTTGTTGTTACAGCCTTATTCCAAAAAGGATTAAATTCAATATTTTTTTTCCTCAAAACCCTAAACACAATATTGACAACATGAATAGAAGTTTGTTTGAAATCTTTGCGAATTTATTAAAAATAAAAAACACATTCGTATTCATGTGATGTTGTACATTATATATAAATGTTCTAGAGACTCCACAACCATAAAGCTGTTACTGACAATAAATGAAAGTATAGAATTTCCGATATATAAATTGTAGCAATGCTAGAAGTCCGGAAACACCACCAAATCCAAATAATGTATTAAAAAAGTAGAAGACAAGAAAATTGTAGACAATATGCAGTCTATTTATTTTTATATTCCTGCTACCAAATATTTATTAAATATATAATCCCGTTGTCTTTCTCCAGGGTTCCGAGGATAAGACAAGACAGGACCGGAAAAGTCCAGTAGAGAGTGAACATCAGCTCTTCTTTCCACTGATGACTGGAAATGTTTGCCGTTAAAACACCCGAATGGAGACTTGGACTGAAAGATGATGAGGAGGAATAAAATGTATAAATAAAAAAAAGAATTAAAAAAATGGCATGAAAAAAAAATCTTGGCTCTTTACCCAGCTATTAAAGAAAATTAGAACTCAGACTCTGACTATCCCAAAGTAATTGACCCATTAGATTAATAAATTACAGTCCCTAACATTTTTCCATGTTCACATGAAGCTTATATTGTATTTTTAAAAATGAAGGCGGAATCAATCTCCTATGCAACTGTCTTGAAGGTCTGGAGGATCAGGTTGGTTTGGTGGATGAGCCGGTTGGCACTGACAAACACGTTTATTGCCCTGTGAGACAAAGAGACAGCGAGAGAAGAAGGGATAAAAACAAAGATTGTAACTCCAATTTCAGATTCTAACCCCAAGATGTATTTATTTCATGCTATACAAATGTTTTTGCAGCTTACAAATGGTCTACTGCAGATATAAGGTACATTATAGGTTTATACAGGGTCAGATTTCCTTTTTTCAGCCTCAAACAAGTTCAAATTCATACTCTTTCCAATATATGCATGTACACTGCGTTAAAATCTGGGGACTCTGTAAGCCATTATATGATTTACATAAATTTGAAACTCATCAGACTATTCAGTTTATTATCATCCCCATGAATGAGGATATTAGGTCTTATTTATCCTATAAAATGGGCGAAAGTTAGTGCGTATATAGCAGCTGACATACTGCAATGGTGGATCTGGATAACTAGAAGATTTGGCGCACTCCATGTTTTCCTCGTTGTCGGCTTTGAACTCTTTGCTCTAGGATATCGTGGTTGATGCTGTATGCAACTTTGCCTTGCAGGGGTCATTTACGACTAGTTTAGAATAGTAGATATTTTTGGTAAAAAAAAAAAATAAATGTTAACAAAATAAAAGTGTTTGCAGATCAAACTGGTTGGTTCTCGATTTGTCCCTTGAGGAACACAAATACATTTTAGAGAGATACTTAAACATTGAATGTTTTGCTAAGGCATTGGAATCTATCTACATGGATCAAGAATAACTGTATGGTACATCTATAGACAACTGTATTTTATGTAGTGCAAAGACTGATCATTATCATTATGACTGAAAGGGATGTGTTCAGATATTATCATAAGTCCTTAATGTCTACATCCAGACTCACTGAGTTGATTGGGGACACTGGTAATCCTGCACAGCCATGCAATTATCCAGCCAATCATGTGACTGTAGTGCGATTCATAAACTCAGGACAGGATGTAGATATGCAGATACAGACAAAATGTTAATGTTCATATCAAATGTCAGATCTGCAAATTAATCTCAGTGAGGTCAGCGACTAACTGTGGCATGGTTGTTGCTGTCGGGCACGCTGGTTTGAGTAATTCAGAACCTTCTGTTTGGGGGGCTCAGGACAGCGAGAGATCTGCAGGCTGAACAGCATCAGGAGTCGCAGGAGAAATACCAACCTGGTCCCAGCTGACAGAAAGGCTTAGAAACTGAGCAAACTAATCAGTGCCTTCATAAACGTACCAAAAGTCTTTAAAAACACACAAAAGAAGCACCTCCAAACACTCGTCTAACGTAGATGGGCTACAACAGCAAAAGTGTACATTTGTGTTCCATACTTGTCGACCAAAAGTCAGTAAATAACTTGGAGAGTTGTTTATATGTACTTTTTGTACACTTTTGAAATCTTGTGAATTATCCTAGTCAAATTTCTAGTCCGAAGTTCTAGTCTTAGTGTCTACAATGAGCACAGGTTCACCACCTAAACTGGTCTCGATTGGAAAAAATACCAATCTCCTGTCCAGCTTCTGTGATCCTGTGCCCACTGTAGCTTTAAGTTTCTGAAATACAGGTAGTCCCTGTAATAACTAAACAAATGACAGTACAGACTTGGGCAAAACAGAGCAATTGATGGTACTGTAATTTATGTACGCGGCAGCGTGCGGGCACGTTGACGAGCCTGGTTTGCGAGTGGAGGGCGGAGCCAGACGAAGCACACCTGCAGTGTCCGGCGGTGTCGAAACACCAAAGAGACAGAAAAAATACGCACTCTGACACAGATTCAAGTGATCTTCGTTGCCCGCTGACAAGAGTAAGGCATCGCTGGAGATGCGTACCTTCTGGCAGCAATGTATCGTATTGTAATACGCTGATGCGTTTTGCCTGCTGGCCAATTTTGTCGTATCGTCATAGTAAGATCAAAAAATGCTAATTCGGTCCATTGTACTTAAATCAGCTCAAACTGCATCAGAGCTTCCCCTTGATTTGAAATTGCAAGAAATGAGCTGGGGTACAGGTATTCCTAATATACACTGAGCTGATATTACTAATTTTAGTCCACAGAGTGCTCAAACGGTAAAGGTTACATGAAAATAATTTCATAATAAGCATTACATACAGTTTCAAACAGCCCAAGACAAAAAAATCTGAAGTGTGCTGCCTGACATTTCAAGGTTATCATATTCCCATTATTAAAATTTTAGGCCTCTCTCATTTAGCAACCTATTATTTTCCCTGTCTACGATAATGTCTTGGTATTGTTCCCTGCCGCTTGTTTGCTTTTTATGTGCTCGCATAACAACACTGGCGGGCTTTGATGGAATAAATAAGATTGTGCTTTTATTGCGATGTTGTCGATGATGAGAGCAGTACTGGCTGCGCGATTTCCACTATTTCAGGACTTTTCTGTCAGATGTTAATTTATATTCATTCTGTAATGCGACACAAGATGCAATCTAGTGCTTAGCCTGCAATGGGCTATTAGGTCATGCAGACAACATAAGGTCGTTCATCAGCCGAAGTGAGTCGGTGCTCGAATGTCCTCAAATGTTTTATTCAACGAAATTATTTACAAAAAAATATCACCATGTTGTATTCTGTATTATACATCTACTGAATATTCCCACCCAGTCCCTCAAAAAAGCAATTACTATTAGGATATTGTTATTACAAAGAACCGGCTCTTCACTCTGGGCTGTTTATGCTTTGCCTGGAATTTATATTTAAACAAGACCTGCTTACTTTCCATCTTTGAAGTACGTTTTCAGAGTGTCGCTGAAGCTTTTGGAGTATTTTACAAACTCTTTCTTCTGGTGCTCCAGTACCTGCAAAGAACACAGCAACTCTCCTCAATGAACTTTCCAAAACCATGCCAACCAAACTGCACGAGAAATTGTGGAATTTCTTTTACGTTTAAAAATAATACAACTATTAACACGTGCAATGCAGCACATGCAGAATACCTATGACTTTTAATTTAATACAAATAATAATAAAAAACGAGGCGCTGCGTTTTGAATGGTTCCCAACAGGTTTGTGGTGTATAAAGAACCATTTATTCCACCCATAGTGCATAAGCTCATTCAGTAAACAGCACAAAGGTCGACTCACTCTTCGGTTCTGGTGCTGGTATTTCTTAAAGACGTTGTTGACTGTATCCAGGAGCTCCTTAATGGCACTTGCTATGTCTCTGTGTGTAGCAAAACAGTGAGATTAGTCATACAGCATTGGTATTCAGCTTGTAATGTAGTATGAAATGTATGACACACAGTTTAATTTATAATTTACATATGTCCAATCAAAAATAAATACATAAATAAATTGTTTAAACGATTTCTATTGTTGATATGTCCGATTATGATACCACCTGTAACTGCCTGTATTACTGTCTATTTGTGCTACTTCAGAAGAAGAAGCCATCCCAGAAGGAACTAACAAACAGTCTGAATAAGCAAAAAAAAAAACCTTTAGATATAAACATTGCTATATTGTGACGTTTTGGAAATCTGGAATTACCAGACCCACTTTCCAATACATTTGCGTTTATTTTTTCCCCATTAGAATATAAGTGGTGGAGCTTAAAATATATTATTGTCTAATGGTTTTGTGATAAGAATTTCTGATTTCTAGCATGCTATTCCTGAATTTTGGGACAGTTAGAGCTCAGCAGGCTAAAAAGCCTCAAGAAGTCACAAGATATCTGCCAGACTGGTTTGAGTTGACAGGAAGGCTTAGAAACTATGTCCAAGACTACATTTGGGTTGCAAACTAGTCAACCAAGAAAAGGAATCTTGGTCGGTAAATAACTCAGAAAGCTGTATATATGCATTTTAAATCCTTATTTGTTGTAATCAAGTTTACTATGCACTTTTAAAAATCTTGTGAATCTTGTGACGTCTGAGTCCTATGATCTATACCTTGCAGCTAAAACGGGCACAAGTTCACCTACACTGGACTGGATTGATAAAAAATACCAATTTCCTCTCCAGTTTCTGTGATCCTGTGCCCACTGTAGCCTCAGATTCCTGTTTGGCCCCAGGAGATCTGGAATACTTAAATCAGCCCATCTGGCAACACCAACCATGTCATGGTCAAAGTCAATGAGATCACATTTTTCCTCATATTCCAATAGGAAATTTAACTGAAGATGCATTGTTTTATGATTCTGCATGACGGTTACAGATGTTCCTAATAAACAATGTTCAAATGTTTCAAAGTTTCTAATCATCAGTGAGAATTCATTGAATTTTACAATGGAAACAAAAAGCATAACATTTATCAGATATATTTGTATTTTTAAGTATATTGTTGGATAAAATGTTCTTTTTGTAGAAGGTTTGTATCAATAATGGCACTTTGCGTTTTCATAATGTGTTCAAAGGGCAAATTTTTTTTTGCCAATTAATAAAGCGCTAGTGCTTGTACGGCATCGTGATGCAGTAAAAATTGAAAGTTAATACTGTGCCAGAATGATTTAATTTTTTTTTTTTAACCATACCACCCACTAGCGCTATGACGCAACCTAAAAATACTGTAAATGTAATAAACTGACAGCCAGACGATCCGTTTCCAAACACAACCGGAGCCTGAAAACTCAATCACACTCCTATGAGGAACAAAAGTTCTGACAGAGTTATTGACTATTTCAACAAATCACAAACGGTGTGACTCAATATGGGGAAAATAAGTCTGTAAAGACAGCGCTCTCATATTGTGTGTGCAGGTGTGTGTCTGTGTACTTGATGGTCTGCAGGAAGCGAACTCTGTCGTTAATCTCGTCCGGGATTTTGCTGAGGATCCGTTTCAGTGCTCGGGCTCGCTCGTTCAGCTCCTGAAACTCTCGCTCTGGCCTGTCAATCATGTACTCTGTGGACACAAATCACACCCATACATCACTTTAATAACAGCTGACATAACATCATAAGTTTGCACTAAACTCAAAAACTAGTTCTGACAGCCCTTTTTAGAGCCGGTGAAAAATGAGATGCTGTACTGGCAAAGCACAAATCAGACTCTACTTTTCACCTTGTTTCTTCACAGACTGGTGGGTGCCAGACATCAATCATGAGTTCTGATTAAAAACAGTAGGTATGTAATGCACGGACGCATACAGGAACTGGAAAGAAACCAGTGCTGTTTTTTCCCCATGTGCGGGGGGGAAAAAAAAAGGCAAGTTCATTTTATGTTTTTGTTGTGTGTTAAATGAAATACTTGCAGCCTCGAATGAAGATGCAAAAACTGTCGAATTATGTTTGTTGCTTCACAAGTTTTTTGCCCTAATTTTCTTCTTTATTTCCGTTTACCAAGTCTGTTCCGATAACAAATCAAAAGCACAAACGCATATAATTGAATAATTTGGGTTTCTCGTTAGTGTTGAAAACAGAATTCTTACATAAATGCTGTTTAATTCATAAAGCTGTTATTTTCTTGTTTGAAATGACATTTTTCGTAGGCGAAAAAGAAAAAACAAGTGTCGAATTATTTCACCGTCATTGTCGCTGTCCCAAATACAATGACGTTTACAGTTTTTGTAACAAGTACATAAAATATGTTAAGAGTCTGTGACAGAGGTGCTTATCGCAAATGAATGAGATTTTGTCGGGGTAGGAAATGATTTCAAACTTGCTGAAAACACAAACAGGGTGATTAAAATGCTCCTTTACTCACATGCTCCTTGCTGTTATGGTAATGCTGACCCTGTGCCCCCTGCACCCTCCACCCCACATCATGCACATTTCTGACTCTAATGCAGCATACATATAAATGAAGCTTGAATGCAGGGGAGGGTTAGGACACGAATAAACAGTTCGTCAGGAATAAATCTATTCGGGTTGCCGAAATTCGATGCATAAAAAAAAATAAAGCGCTTAATGAAAACTGTGAATTGGGTGTGTTCGATCGGATGCACGGATATTTTTTTATGTTCTTCTGTACATACAGTAAAACTAATAAGAAAGGTATTAGAGGGAGGACTATAAGTCTGGACCCTTGGATGACAAGGTGAGACAACACAAGCCAAAGAAAATGAGTTTCCAATATTGTCGGATTACGAGCACTGTGCAGAATGTATACAGAGTGGAGAGCAAACGTGTGCACACGTGTGTGTGTGTGTGTGTGTGTGTGTGTGTGTGTGTGTGTGTGTGTGTGTGTCTTTTTCTTCAAATGCACTTTGGAGAGTAAGTCTCTCTCTCAAGAGCGACAGTTATTGTTATGGCTGCTTTATTATTTTCCATGCCCCATATAAGCGTGTTTATTCGTGGTCCCAATCTGCGTCCTCCCTGTAGCTTTGCGAACAGGATGATTGGTTTAAAAAAAATAATAATAAAAATAAAAAACAGCTAGCGTAAAAGATCTCGTCCGGGGAAAATGCCCTTCAAGACGGATTGTTGAAGCTGAATGTGGCATTAAGAATACAGTACCACAAAGTATTAAAGTATACACATGACAGCGATAAAGTTTATCGACAAAGGCCTGCCTATTTCAATAAACAATCAATGCTGGGACACGCACACAAAGTGTAAATAGGGATTACAAAATCAGATGAAAAGGTATGAAAACGGGCCTGGATTAAGGATGGAGGGAAATTTCACATTCAAACACAAGTGTGCCTGTGAATTCATTACTGGCATGATTCTGAAGATGTGACAAAAATGTGTCGTGGAAAGCAGGAAATTAAATTACGGCGAAGGGGGAAAAATATTACCATAAAACATGCTTTTTATATAAACGCCATTTGTAGGTCAACAGCTCCACCTAGAGGACGCTCACCAAATTTGAAGCATGCAGAAACGCTCGCACGCACGCACACACAAAAGAAAAAAAAAACAACCACACACCTTTGACGTCGTCTGCAGCCATGCGTAATAAAGACTCTGAGAAGTTGATCTCTACATTTTTCTTCTCTAAGATCTTCATGATGATCTCTTGGGTGAGACCCGGGTTTTCCTTCTCTGCCTGTGTGCAGTTTAATATTTTATTTGGATCAGCAAAGACGACAGAAAAAAACAAAACCACCACCACATATCTGCCTCATTATAGCAAAGAATGACAGCACTTTCTTTTTAGACCATGTAAAACCACAGTAAAGCACACAGGTGTGCTTTTATTACCTTTATGAAAGCAGCCCTTAGGGTTTGTGCTGCAGACAGATTCACTCTTTCCAACTGCAATAGCAAAGAAAAATACTCAGTAAACATGTTCCTGGTTTTATAATGATGAGTAAAAAGATACACCCACATGCTGCCTAATAATCCAGTAATAATCAGATTTAAATTAAACGAAAAACAACTGCAAACACTTCAAAAAAGATTAGCAGAAAAATCTGGATCACGTTCCTGCCAAAGTCTTGGCAAAAGTTCTAATTTATCTAATGTGTTAATATTGACAATATAATTTCTCTTCCTTTCGGTCTTCATCAAGGTGATTTAAACACAATCAGTTATGCGCTCAAACAATTAGCGTCAAATGGCCTTGACTTACTAGGGCCGTGGGAAGATTAATAGAAAATGGAGGGTGGAAAAAAAGAGCAAAGGAGACTGCAGGGACAAACTGCATGTGGCTTTTCCTGAAGCCCTGCTGTAGGACATTTTGTAATTTGTATTTGTTAGGGTTGTTAACAATGGCTTCATTTTTTGTATTAAAACACATATTTTTGCCGTTTTAAAATGCTGTAAAATACTTTGTAAGAGGTCTACATGAGGACGTTATAAAAATGCGGCCTCTGATTGGTGCCTACTCAGTAGTTTGCACAGAAAACAGAACAGAATATTGATCCATATAAAAAAAAGGTGGTCAAAGTAAGAAATATGCAGGTTGCCAGCTTTTATATTGATCGTTTAAAAATTGCTGAAATGCTAAAATGTTTGTTTTCAACTTATAGGAGTCCAGTGATTATTAATTGAATATTTGATTGCCGAATATTGCACCCTATTAGAAGTAGCTGTTTAACAGGATCATGATTTTGCATCCCATTGCATGAATGACTGCCTGACACATAATATATTATATTTATAATCAACAATCAAATAATTGATTAGTAAGAAACTATTTGCTACAGTATGAATGCAGGTGCCTTTAATTGCCTTCTTATGAATGACATGTTGATGCAAAGCAACCCATCGTTACCAAACACAGAGTAATTAAATAAGGATACAATTAGGAGTCATTCACAAACTGTTCAACATTAAACTGTTGGTTACTTTAAAACTAACCTTCATCTGAGAGATCACAGGGAATATGTAAGTGAATATTTGATCTGTTAACTGGTTGCATGTGTCAGATTTAATGAATGACTCGACCAAACAAAAGCTGCAGCTATCAAATATTGTTTACTGAATCAACTGAGTGTGCTTGTGGATATTTGTGTTCATCAGCCACAAGGGTATAGCAAAAGGCAGGTACTGATGTGGGTGAGGAGGTCTGGGGTGCAGTCAGTGTTTCAATTCATCTAAAAGGTTTTCAGTAGGGCTGAGATCAGAGCTCTATAGCAGGCCACTCAAGATCTCCCTCACCAAAGCATGTAAACCAGATCTTCATGGAGCTCACTTTGTGCACAGGGGCATCACCATTTGGCTTTCCAAGTAAATGCAATATGTAATGTAATAGATGTCCTATACAATTGTGTGCCTCCAGCTTTTTGGTAACAGTTTGGAGAAGAACCACAAATGGCAGAAAAGGTCAGGTGTCCCAATACTTTTGTTCTTATTGTCCATAACCCATTAAACACAATGTGAAAGACACTAGTGGGCACATTAGTAGATACACATACCATAAATCTACACACGTTGGCCATTTTCAGGTTCACGGACATAGAACTACAAGATAGGCATGTTTAATAAAAGTGACCTCCGAGTGCGTGAAAGCGAGCGAGCGAGGACGTATGTATCTGTATCTCCCTTTGTACCTCGTTGAACACTGGATACATCACAGCGTATAGCGACATGGAATCCATTGGGGCCGTATCTGCTTCGTTCTTAATCTCTTCCATTCTCATCGTTGTCGTGGCAATGTGACGACGGGCGGGGGTTCATTCACTCCTGAGCATGCTCAGTCAAGCCGAAGCCACGTCTGCGAACTGAAAAACGGGACACACACACACACACTAGTCATTATTAGTGATTTCTACCCATCCATAAAAAAGAGAGGAAAAAGGGGTATTTATTATGGTGTAATCATGTATCATTTTCAACTGCAATTAGAATTTTCTTCTGCCGGTGGCTGAGCACATGTTTACGTGTCTGACATGAAAGATGTTATACAGAGGGAGACACAATAAAATAAATAAAAAAAAAAAACCTTGAATAAATGTCAGCTCACTGAAATGGACTGGAGGGGAAAAAAAACACTACGTGACATCTCTCCAATCTTCAGCTGTCTAGTTTCAGTGACTCAATGCCATCTTCAGCCTCATATTCCAACAGGAATGACAGGAGTGAACCCTGATGTGGGAATCTCTTCCTGTGGTCGGTTCATGTCAAGGTTTGGCATGGTGTGTGCTCTAAAAAGCTTTTCTGCTTACCATTTCCTGTTTCTATATTTAATTATTTTACATCCACACTATATGGACAAAAGTTTGTGGACACCCGAGCATACGATTCCCAGGAGGCCGATGTTGCGGGTCTCGTGCCAATTCATCGCAAAGGTCTTCAATAAGGTTGAGGCCAGAGCTCTATAGCAGGTCCCTCAAGATCTTCCACTCAATGTAATATGCGATTGCGTGCCTCTAGTGTCCTCAGGTGTCCAAACACTTTTTGTCCATTACGTATCTAACAATATGTGTCTGCCTGCATAACTGTGTCGTTCTGACTGGAAGTGTTTTGGCTTCGTGCACTGTTCTATGCAAATTCTGAAGCCCCTCGAGACACGTGATTGGATAATAAAGTTGATTCTTGATAAAAACTATTACATTTACTGTAACAAATAACAAGGATG